>NC_081523.1:3637276-3826324 GCF_030273125.1 Centropristis striata
ATCCTCACCTGTGCTTCGTTACATCGATTATCCACAGAAGATAAACAACTCTACACACTGCTGCACACACACACACACACACATCATGTTTTCATGCAACTGAGCCTCTCTCTGATGCTGCTGAATAAAAATATCCCAGTTTCTCTCGAGGCTTTTTCCCTCCATTAAAGCCGTAGCCTCAGCTTTTTATTAGGGGAAAAACAAGCCTGCTGAATATTCAGCGCAGCGGGTTTTCAACCTTTACGGCCCTCTCTAAACTTCTCAGGCTGTTTACTGTTGACACACAAGCTACAAAACCAGAGCTTTGTGTCGTTTTTTTGTTTTTTTCACGGTGGAAAATGTGAAGTGCGGCACCACATCCTCTCAAGACTTTAAGTTGGTCACTTTATATGGAAAACAAATGGGTCTAGACACATCTAGACAGCATGGCATTCTGGCCTGTTTGACAGTAACAATGCTCGATTGTTTACCATAAATTAACTTAACAAGAATTCTACTTTTCCTCTTTGTTTCTCTTGTTCATGCAACAAGTGCCATCATCTGGTTTAAAGGCTGAAGTTTGAGATGATTCCTGACTCGGGAAAGATGTTTTATTTAATGTGCACCACAAAGACTATGTGATTTTTACAGTAACTTATTGGCAGCAATTAACAAGTAACTTACTGTAATTATTATTTACAGTAGAGCTACTGTAATTTTTATACTGTAAAATAAAAAAACACTGATTTTAGTTGTGTTTACAGTACTGATTTGTTTACTGTAAGAATAAAAAAAACTGTTCAACATTGTGATTTTAATAGTACTGTATATGTCAGCACAGTAAACAATGCTGTTAATGTGATAATTTCATCATTATTTTTTATAGAAATAACTAGTAATTGCAAGTGATTACTCTATACACTAACGAAAACAATATTAATACATTTACTGTTTTACAGTTGTTTTCTATACTGTGTTTTGTATGAAAAACTTAACTTTAAGTTAATTATTTAGGACGGATTCTGATCAAAATTCTGATTAAAATGGAAAAATACAGTAGTCTACTTTACTTTTCATACTGTCTCCTGTGTTTTTCTACAGTAATGTTTTAACTACTATGATTTTGTCATTAGGACTAATTTTTATTGTAAATTATACAGCACTATGCTGTAAAAATCAAACACAGTGATGAACTGTGAATAATACAGTAAATAACTGTAGATTTCACAGCGATTATTTACAGTGTGCGGTAACTCTTATTGCTTTGCTACTTTATTTCGTAAAATCTTTCCACTTCCGCTCCATTTTCACCTTGTTGTGGTTCGAGCTAACACCTTCTGTCTGGTTGGTTAATGTGGTCGTCCAATCAGATTCTCAGGCGTCTGAGACTAGTTTTCCTCTCATGAGGCCACGTGTTAATTGTTTTCCAGCTAAAAACACCAGGCGCGCTTCTAACAACCAACAGCTAGGAGCGCTGCAGCCCTTTGGGGAAAAAACACCAAAAAGCCAAACCAATCTGCAGTTCTTTTTTGTGCTAAATTCTGTGCCCGTCCACTTTTCAGCTCTCCAAACAAATGCAAAGGGTTTGATTTTAAATCTTTCTTGCAACAAATCAAACATTATATTTCCGTGCCACTGAGAAATGCCAATGAGGCTTTTACTTCTGTTTTTACTGGGACTATAAGAACTATTTGATTTAATAATTAATGGGAACTTATGTGCACTTCAGACAAAACTACTATTCGATAATAATGGGGTACTAATCGATTTAACATTCGATAATCCCCACCCCCCACCCCACCGGCAAAGCAGTGTTCTCGACTTTCCAACTTTGTTCCTATATTTAGCAACTTTTCAGACCCTCTTAGCGACTATTTTTCAAGAAAGCCCCTGGAGACAAATCCAGCGACTCCTTCTTACTCTTCTTAACGAGCCGCTAACGAGCCGGAGACCGTCTTGTTCGTTAGCGGCAGTTAGCTACAGTTAGCTCTGTAGCAGAACAGTGTGTATGTGCTAACAGGCTAACAGTTAGCTCTGTAGCAGAACAGTGTGTATGTGCTAACAGGCTAACAGTTAGCTCTGTAGCAGTACAGTGTGTATGTGCTAACAGGCTAACAGTTAGCTCTGTAGCATTACAGTGTGTATGTGCTAACAGGCTAACAGTTAGCTCTGTAGCAGTACAGTGTGTATGTGCTAACAGGCTAACAGTTAGCTCTGTAGCAGTACAGTGTGTATGTGCTAACAGTTAGCTCTGTAGCAGTACAGTGTGTATGTGCTGCTGCTGCAGGATGTGTTCACTTAACGACCAGACACTGTGTGCACAGTTAGCGATGCTGGTTAATTCACGATCGCTACGTTTATGATCAGTGGAGACGCTGTGCATAATTAGCCATGCTGCTTTGTTTATGATCAGCTGCTGACGTTGTGCACAGTTAGCGACGGCGAAAACCATACCTCACCTCCGGAGTCTCTAAGGCCACATTTATACATAGCAGGGTATTTAAAGAAACAAATATTTCCCCCCCTCCGTTTTCAAAAAAGTTGTCATTAACATCAACCTGCATAAATACGCCGTCGAGCACCATTATAACTATGCCAAACCTATTATATGGGCGGCAGTGTAGGGAGAAGGATAAAGCCATGTAAGCCAATCAGAATCCTCAGAATCAACAACAACAAATAACACGAGCAACTTCCTGTTCCTTTCAAAACAACTAGATAGAATGAGCGTGAGAACCTAAAACCCCGTTTGTTTCTCCCAGTTTGACACGACAACACATAACCAGAGTTTTCTGAATTCTCCAATTTGCCCGGAGTTTTTAGAAATAATCGTTTTCTGTGATTAAAAACGGGGTTTTCGTGTAAATGAGAGGCCAAACCGCATGGAAATATCTCGTTTTCCCTTCGTGTAAACGGGGCCTAAATCCCTCTGAGGGCTAACTAATTTGTCCCGCCGTGGACAACAACCTCTCCTCTGTTTGTTTCTTCTTCTACAGTTTATTTCTTCTTCTACACACTGTATCATCAAATGTTACGCTGCCCCCGTGTGGAAGCCACCAGTAATACAACTTTTTTCCCCCCAGATATGATAAACTATTCGATTTTTTTATGATTTAATGACTATTCGAATATTCGAAAATCGATGCCCATCCCTAATGCAAAGTATGAATTCTGGACTTTTTTTCTCCCCTATAGTAAACCTGGTTCTTCTGTTTCTACCATGAAAACCACAGAGATAATCTCCGGCTCTGTTTGACTGCTATAGATTGCATCTCTTTGTGTTTGTCTTGCATGTCGGGTCTCTTGTCTCTCACTAAATCATTGAGTCGGCTCCTTTTGAACACAGACACACACACCTGTGTGTTAGGAGCAACCTGACCTGAGTCACTGTAAATCAGTTGACATCCACCTGCAGCTCGTGTCATGTTTATGTAACAGCTGAGGAGGAACTAAACAAGTTGTTCTGGTTTGTCTCGGCTAACATGCGTTGGTGTGTTGTTGCCCCGTCTCTCTCTCTTTATTTACACTGTAAGTCTCCCTCGGATCAGATCAGGAAACTTATAAATGTTCTGTTGATTTCAAAGTGGATTCTGGTGAGTGTTTTTTTTATCTTTTCTTTGTTGAAACTAAATGAAAAGATCAGTTTGTAGCTGTTGCGTTGCTCTAAAGGTCTCAGGGACAGTTTGACAGTTTGGTTTTCAACTCAACGACTCTCTGAGCTGAATGACGTCTTTGCTGCTACTTGTATGATACTTCTCTAGACCAGCTGTTCTCAACCTTGGGGTCGCGAGATGATTTCTGGGGATCGCCAAATCATTTTGGAAGTCAGCTCTGTCTCCACTGTGTTAAAGGGTTCATGTGTTTTAGTCTTTTTGGTCATTTAATGTCTTTTTTTGGTCATTTTGTGTTCTTTTTTTAGTCATTTTGTGTCATTTTTTGGTTATTTTGTGTTTTTTTTAGTCATTTTGTGTCTTTATTTGGTCATTTTGTGTTCTTTTTTAGTCATTTTGTGTCATTTTTTGGTCATTTTGTGTTTTTTTTTGTCATTTTGTGTCTTTATTTGGTCATTTTGTGGTTTTTTAGTCATTTTGTGTCTTTTTTTGGTCATTTTGTGTCTTGTTTGGTCATTTTGTGGTCATTTTGTGTCTTGTTTGGTCATTTTGTGTTCTTTTTTAGTCATTTTGTGTCATTTTTTGGTCATTTTGTGTGTTTTTTTTTGTCATTTTGTGTCTTTTTTTTGGTCATTTTGTGTTTTTTTAGTCATTTTGTGTCTTTTTTTGGTCATTTTGTGTCTTGTTTGGTCATTTTGTTTCTTTTTTGGGTGATCTGAACTGTGCGTGTGAGATTCTGTTCAGTGAGCGGGGGTCGCGGACAACATGCATGTTAAATTGGGGGTCGCGACTCAAAAAGGTTGAGAACTACTGCTCTAGACAATAATAGTAATAATCTGATGCCACACTTGACTTATAAAAATACAAAGTTTTGACTTCTGGCAACTCGGTGAGCTGAGGTTAATGATGATTCCGACTGTTAAATGTTTTCAGCTTCAGTAAGCGAATCATACAAACTCTGCCACAGGATTAAAGGATTTGATGCCTTATTAGAGCTCAGAGATGTTCAATACCAGTTTTCCCTCCCGATACCGATTCTGATACTTGTGCTGTAGATATCGGCCGATACAGAGTACCGAGCCTATACCAGTATGTTATAAAAAAAATATCATCCAACACCTGCATGACTGTGATATGATTATCATTGTGGTAAGGCCTGGCTCAGGTTAAACCCTTTATAAAACATGAATAATACAGCAGATTCAAGCCATTTTTTTTTTTACATTTTTTTTTTTATAAAACCGTATACAAAACAGTAGTGCAACAGCAACTTATATCAATAAATCATACCCCTCAGAGAACCTTTTTTAACATTAAATGCTGCTTACATAAATGTATCAATAATAATTATAATCCAATAATGTATTTGGAATATATAAAACAATCTGAGTGGGTCCATTCTGCATAACGAGTACTTTTGATACTTTAAGTACATTTTGATGCTGATACTTTTAAGGTTTTGAATGCAGGACTTTTACTTGTAGTGGAGTAATTCTGCAGTGTGGTATTAGTACTTTTACTGAAGTAAAGGATCTGAATACTTCTTCCACCGATGGTTATTTCAAGGTACAATGTATTAGAATAGTAACATAATTCAGTACTTCTCATATCTAAACAGCATGATGCATCTATGACAGGGATGGGCAACTGGAGGCCCGGGGGCCACATACGGCCCTCACCCTCACTTGAAGTGGCCCTCAGTACAACTACATGCATTTGAGCATGAAATCTTAAAAGTGCAGTGTAAAAATGCACAAAATGACTTCTTGCAATTAATGTTGTTCTGCTGTTCTTGCACTGATAAAAAAAGAAATCACAGTAAGTGGTTATTTTTTATTTGCTTCAAACCTTTTGTATTCCTATTTATACTGTTAAACATGCATTTGAGCATGAAATATGTTAAGTTACTGCACTGTAAACATATTTAAAATTGCAGTTTCATCATATCTGGTTCAGTGCACGCTCCTATATGTGGCCCTGTGGTAGTGAACATGAAAAACTGTGGCCCCCTGCAGCATTTAAGTTGCCCATCCCTGGTTTATGCTGTACTGGTAAAGTCTGCCCCTGGAGACTTTTTTCCCATGAACCAGAGTGTATTTCTGACTGTGACTTTGGGTGATGCAGTTATGTCATGGCAGGTATAGTAGAAGTTAAGTGTGCAGTTGTTAATTCAGGATTTCTTAAGAAAGCTGCAAACAGCACCCCTGCAGCTAAATGAGTAGCTTACTATTGCTCTTAATAGTCCTGATTAACACGTCTTTTATTTTGAAAAATGGTCTCAGTCCCAGATGAGGCGCCCTTGGCTCGGTTTAGTTAAGATTCTGTGATTACGGCTTCCTGTTTACTCGTCTGTCTTCACCTTCAGCTGCTGAGAAGTGAAGAGAAACTCCGCCGTGTTGGTTAATATGTAACCGCTCATGAAAAGACTTTCCATTTACGCCCTATTGTCTGCTCTCATTAGCCGCTTCAGCCACGAGTTGAAGGTCAGTGCAGGCTCTGAAAGAGAGCGCAGGTTGTTAGCCGCATTAGCTCGCCATGCGCTTCACCTGGAGGCCCAGCATGGGGGTCAGTTCTGCATAAAAACAGCCTAAAGTCCTGTTTCCTCTTATAGGACACAGATCGTTTGGCTGTCATCTGAGGAAGTTGTCTAATCTTAGCCGTGAAACTTATCCCCCTGGCTCAGAGGGCTGCTGGGTGGAGGCTGGTTGTCGGGGGTCTTGTGGGCTCAGTTAGTGTTTGCTACCTGCGAGCTGTGGAGGAAGTTAGAATGAGAGTTACAGGTAAGATGCATGATTGTTAGAATAGAAGACTATAGGTTTTTTTCATCACAATAAAACATACGTGCCTGTTTGTAAACTCTAAGGTTGAAAACTTTTGAATTGCATCTAAGAAAGTCCTCTTTACACTGCAAAAAAGGTGTTTAGTCTAAAACAAGATAAAAACACTAAATCTGAGGGAAATGATCTTGCTGCATGGACAGATAATTTACCTTGACAAGATTTCTTAAATTTAGATTATTAAATCTAGAAATAAGCATGTTGAACGCTTAAGAAATTCATATTCATGTTTTTCTGCACAGCTCCAATATTTACTATTAAAATAAAAAATGCATGTGAGTGTGCTTGAAAAAGCACACTATATGTTATTCACCGGGCTTATTCTTATTCTTCCGGGGTTTTTTTTCGGTCGACTGCTTGGCAAAAACACGCCAAAAAAATCCCCCCGATGTTACCCTATGGAGAGGCTAGAGTGGGTGACATCATCATTGGAGTGCAGAGGGGGAGAAAAAATTGTCAAAAAATAAATTTGGAAACTGCGCTCGAGGCCGAAAAAATAAGAAATTAACTCTTAAAACAAGATAAATTATCAAACACTTCTAAATCTAAAGGTTTTTTTTTATCTTGGTAAGAAACAAATAATCATCAGGTCACTCTGCTCGGGCCAGTTCATCGCTGCTGGCAGCTTTAATTTATCTTGTTTTAAGAGTTAATTTCTTATTTTAAGTGTTCAACATGCTTATTTCTAGATTCAATAATCTTAATTTAAGAAATCTTGTCAAGGTAAATTATCTGTCCATGCAGCAAGATCATTTCCCTCAGATTTACTGTTTTATCTTGTTTTTAGACTAAACACCTTTTTTGCAGTGTAAAGAGGACTTTCTACAACCTAAAAGCATTAGAGCATGGGTCTCAGACTTGCGGCCCGCGGGCCAATTGTGGCCCTCGTGACGATATTTTGTGGCCCTCACCTTGATATGAAAGTTTAATGTGAGTTTTATATGAATGGCACTTTACCGTGTTGTGTGTGGAAGGTCCCTTTAATTACTTTTTTGGTAATTTTGTGTCTTTTTTTAATTATAATTTTGTGTCTTTTTAATAATTGTCTTTTTTTCATAATTATGTGTCTTTTTTTGGTAATTTTGTGTCTTTTTTAATAATTTTTTGTCTTTTTAATAATGGTGTCTTTTTTAATAATTTTTTGTCTTTTTAATAATAGTGTCTTTTTTTCATAATTGTGTGTCTTTTTAGTAATTTTGTGTCTTTTTTAATAATTTTGTGTCTTTTTAATAATAGTGTCTTTTTTTCATAATTGTGTGTCTTTTTTTAGTAATTTTGTGTATTTTTTTTGGTCATTTTCTGTCTATTTTTTAAAATAATTTTGTGTCTTTTTTAGTAATTGTGTCTTTTTAATAATTGTGCCTTTTTTCATAATTGTCCTTTTTTTCTAATTTTGTGTATTTTTTTGGTCATTTTGTGTCTTTTTTTTTAAGTAATTGAGTGTTTTTTCAGTCATTTTGTGTCTTTTTTTTAGTAATTTTGTGTCTTTTTTTGTGTCATTTTGTGTCTTTTTTTGGTCATTTACTGCCTCTGGCGGCCCCCAGGTAATTAGAGTTTGAGACCCCTGCTTTAGAGGCTATCAAAAAATATAGGTGTCTGTTTAAGGATGTGACCTGCAGCGTTACTCTGTTCAACAAACCACAAGAACACCTTGTTTTCCTTCTTTACCTCACGTGATCCCAAATCCTAAAAACAACATGGTTCAGTGGAAACAATTCCTCAAAACATCTGCTGGATAAAAGATCCAGAGATGTAACGTGATAAGACATTAAAGTCCTTAAAAAAACAGTTTTCTTGAAGTGAGTCCACCCAGTTTTCTGGAGTCATTGTGCAACAGGCTGACAGCTCTCGTGTCTCTGAGGGTATTCAGAGAATGGCAGAGATGCCAGCATGTCAACTTTATGAGTTGTGAGTAGAAATGTGAGTTCCTCAATGTGTTGATCATTAACTGAATGTCATGTTGCTGTGGAGCAGAAAGGGAAAGTGCAGACTTGTCATTAGAAACATTTGGAGGATTATTGTTCAGCTTTATTAAGTGACCTTTAATGGAAGTAGCGAAAAAACTTGTTTGTCAAGTTTTATTATAAGGGTCAATGACGTGATCTAACGCAGGGTCAGTTGGTGTAACCATTTTTTTTTTCATAAAAATCTGATTATTTACAGGAAAATTAATGTGAACTAATCCATGTTTACATTGCAACATTATGGTATGTAACAAATTTTACATAATTTGTCTAAACTTTAGGGAAAAAAATGGTTGTTTTAAGAATATGTTCTGCTCAATATTGATGAAATGTGTAAATGTAGAAATACTCAGATTACTCAATTTTTTAAATTGAGTAATTATATGTATAAGTCCGCTTAAATACACTGTAGGTTGATAAAGTACTTTATATTTATCATTCTTTTGTGGTTACACCATTTGACATCTTGCCAACCCTTATTTGTCACTGACCCATATACAGTCCACTGATTAGTAATTTAGCTCATCGATTGTTATGGATACTCTAAAACAGAGGTCTCAAACTCAAATTACCTGGGGGCTGCTGGAGGCAGTATCAAAATGACCAAAAAAAGACACAAAATTACTAAAAAAGACCCAGATTTACAAAAAAAAGACACAAAATGACCAAAAAAAGACACAAAATTATTTTAAAAAGATACAAAATTATTTAAAAAAGACACAAAATTACAAAAAAAAGACACAAAATTACAAAAAAAAGACACAAAATTATTTTAAAAAGACACAAAATTATTTTAAAAAGACACAAAATTATTTTAAAAAGACACAAAATTATTTTAAAAAGACACAAAATTATTTTAAAAAGACAAAATGACCGAAAAAAGACACAAAATTACAAAAAAAAGACACAATTATTTTAAAAAGACACAAAACGACCAAAAAAAGACACAAAATTATTTAAAAAAGACACAAAATGACCGAAAAAGACACAAAATTATTTAAAAAAGACACAAAATTATTTAAAAAAGACACAAAATGACCGAAAAAAGACACAAAATGACCGAAAAAAGACACAAAATTACTAAAAAAAGACACAATTATTTTAAAAAGACACAAAACGAACAAAAAAAGACACAAAATTATTTAAAAAAGACACAAAATGACCGAAAAAGACACAAAATTATTTAAAAAAGACACAAAATGACCGAAAAAAGACACAAAATTATTTTAAAAAGATACAAAATTATTTAAAAGACACAAAATGACCAAAAAAACCCCCACAAAATTACTAGAAAAAGACAGAATTACCAAAAAAGACACAAAATTATTTAAAAAGGACACAAAAGAAACAAAAAGACATGAAAATGCTTTTTTTTGCAGACTTGCTGAATTAGTGATATTATGATGAGCTGTTTCTCTTTTCTTGGCTGAGTCGTTTTTATCTGAGCGTTTCCTGCTCCTCCCTTCAGGTTTGCTTTCTTGCAGCCCATGGAACTGGACGTTTGGGAGATGTTTGGTCAGTCTAATGTTTAGGATTTCTTTGTGTTCGGTTTTTTCCTTAATGCATTTGCATGAAGTTGGAAAGAAGAGCTTGTATTGTGCTCGCCTTATACATGCATATTGATTTGCTTTTATTAAAGTAAGGATTCTGCTGATAAGAGAAGCATGCACTGTCTTTGTATTCATGTTTGTAGTACATTCTGCTTGTTTTTGATGGGTTTTGAACCCATCCACCTCCAATAGGAAGCAAATGGAGACGGATAACTGTCACGTTTTTGTCTCTCCTTGCACACTTATCATTGTAATATTGGTCGTTTATGTGGAGACCCTGTGTTCATGTTGTCAGGAAGCCCTCAGTGTCCAACACGTGTCTGTCACTTGGAGTTTGGCTGCAAATCTTTTGCTGCAACAACATAAAGATGCTGTGCAAGCCAGCAAAAAACATTTTGACACTTTTTTTAAAGATGCTTCCTAGGCTGATTATTTTAATTAAATCAATCCAATCCAATCCAATCCCCTTTATTTGTATAGCACATTTAAACAATACAAACGTCTCCAAAGTGCTGTACATAAAATCCACAATAAAACAAACAATTCCATATACCAATCAGCAATAAATAATAAGTGTATAAATCTAAAATGATGCCATAAATAAAACAATACAATCAAACAGATAAACATAGTAAAATAAAATAAAAGACGCAGTTAAAAGTAGTAAAATAAATGAAATAAAAGACACAGAGGACCACAAAATGATGAAATTTTAAATGATTTCTTTCTCTTTCTCTCTTCACTCCTTCCACCTGTTTTTATAAACAAAAACTTTTAAAGGCTTATGGTGCTTTTGCCGAGGAGGAAAATCGTCCTCTTTCTCTTTTGTACTCTACTGCAGCTTTTTCTCCAAATGGCCTCATTTCACAGTGTCAGATTCAGTTCAGAGGCTGATTCACAAGCTGTGGTTCACTTTAGATTTGAGGAGAGTATCTCAGAGGAGGGGGGCTGTAGACTAAATAGATTTGGTTCTATTTGGGAGCTGGAACAGCCCAGTGTTCTCTTCTCTGTATCAGGTCTAAAACCGGTCCTGGGGATGACGGGCAGTTTTGTATTTAGACACTTTGGGCTCATGACGTTGCTGCGCTGCTTTATTTGGATGTAAACAAGGATTTGAGTGGGCTGCAGAGGATTAAAAAAAAACTCCTGCAAAGTGACTAGTGACAGAGTGACCTTGCTAATGTTCATTATGTGGCCACAGCGTCTCTCACACACATGCAGAACTTTTCCTCTTTAACAACCCTGGCTGGGGTTCAGACTGGGGCTGCACAATTCATCTCATTTTATCTTGGCCGCCACGATTAAATTAACCTGTTTGTCGGTGATATTTCCATTTTAAAATGCGTCTCTCTTGCAGATCTAATCAATCACTTTCTACACCAGTAGTCCACCAACCACCAGGGGGCGACGCATAGTTAAGGTTTCATGTAGCTGCATAAATAAATAAATAACCAGCGAGCGCTAAGCAGGATGTGACGTAGTACTCCACGCCACAACAACACGCAACATTTGTAAAAGCCGGCGAAGCAGTGTTGCCAACTTAGCAATTTTGTTGCTATATTTAGAGACTTTTCAGACCCCCTTAGAGACTATTTTTTCAAAAAATCGACTGGCAACAAATCCAGCGACTTTTTCTGGTGTTATTGGAGACTTTTGGAGACTCGTTCTTACTCTTCTTAACGTTAAGTTGTTATGTCTACAGGACAATTCCTTAAGGTTGCAAATCATTTGTCACAATACAAGCTTTGACTATGAACCAAGGTTATAATAGTTTTGGATTTTTCATTAGTTTTAGTTTTAATTTCGTTGTGAATTTTTGTTTTCAAATTCAGTTAGTTTTGGTTAGTTTTTAGAGTGAGTTTGCTAGTTTTGATTAGTTTTATTTTTTGGAAAATGCTTAGTTTTAGTTTAGTTTTTATTAGTTTTAGTGTTAGTTTTAGTTTTTTGTAATGGGGTATGTGTCAGGTGCGAGATTCAAAGAGGTCATAATAAATTTTGCCTTTATTTCCTTTGGTTTATCAACTCAGCCCCAATAAGGTTATTAACTGTTTTGTATTTTGGTTCTAGTGTAGACATCCCAGTCTCAGTAAACATATTCACCATGTGTTGCACGTTCAAACAGAAACACTGAATTATGAATGAAAAAAGTTGACAAAAACGAAAACTAAGGACATTTCCACTATAATTTTAGTTAGTTTTAGTTAGTTTTGTAACCACAAAATACAGTTTTAGTTAGTTATCGTTTTTTTAAAAACTCCAGTTTTTATTTTTATTTCAGTTAACGAAAATGTTTTTTCAATTCTAGTTTTCGTTATTTCGTTAGTTTTCGTTAACTATAATAACCTCGCTTTGTTGCTATATTTAGCGACTTTTCAGACCCCCTTAGTGACTATTTTTCAAAAAAAGCGACTGGCAACAAATCCAGCGACTTTTTCTGGTGTCATTGGAGACTTTTGGAGACTCGTTCTTACTCTTCTTAACGTTAAGTTGTTATGTCTACAGGACAATTCCTTAAGGTTGCAAATCATCGGTCACAATACAAGCTTTGACTATGTACCAAGGTTATAATAGTTTTGGATTTTTCATTAGTTTTAGTTTTAATTTCGTTGTCAATTTTTGTTTTCAAATTCAGTTAGTTTTAATTAGTTTTTAGAGTGAGTTTGCTAGTTTTTATTTTTTTTTATTTTTGGAAAATGCTTAGTTTTAGTTTAGTTTTTATTAGTTTTAGTGTTAGTTTTAGTTTTTTGTAATGGGGTATTTTTGGGTGCCAGATTCAATAAGGTCATAATAAATGTTTCCTTTATTTCCTTTGTCTGATCCATCTCAGCCCCAATAAATTTACTAAGTCATAAAACCAGATAGATGAAATAGATTTAATATCAACCAAAAAGGTTTATGTATGAAAAAAGTTGTCAAAGACGAAAACTAAGGACATTTTCACTATAATTTTAGTTAGTTTTAGTTAGTTTTGTAACCACACAATACAGTTTCAGTTAGTTATCGTTTTTTAAAAAACTCCAGTTTTTATTTTTATTTCAGTTAACGAAAATGTTTTTTCAATTCTAGTTTTCGTTATTTCGTTAGTTTTCGTTAACTATAATAACCTTGCTATGTACGCACATGCATCCACACAGAGACACAGACACACACACACACACACACACACACAACCTCAGAAACAATTTACCTTCATGTAAAAACTGTTGCCTCCAAAGGGAGCAGGAAATTTAACATATCCCTGCCTGTCAAAAGTAAATAATAACCGTTCAGAATTCAGTCTATTTTACAAACAGTTCATCAATCAATTTGATCACATTATATATTTTCTAAGGATAGTTTTCAGTTGAATATATGTTGCAAAGGATTAGCAAATTATTGCATTCTGTTTCTGCAAGAAAGAACTTTTTTACAATCTTGGTTGTAAATAGAAAGAATGCACACGCTGGAATTAATTAGTATGAAATTTGACACTTAAGATGACACTTAGTGACTATAATATCACTCATAGTGAAACTAAAGCCAGTCTTATTTTGCCGTGGACCCTTCAGGACCCTGTTGGAGACCACTAGGGGGCCAGTGATCCTCAGGGCTGGTAAAAAGAGTCTGAGGTCACACAGAGTATAAAAAGGGAGCCTGGATCCCTCTGAGCCAACCCTGTCTTCATCTCTACTCCTCCAGATGCTGGTTGAACAAACCAGGCCTCTCTGTGGCCCTCAAGTCCACTTTCCCCTCATGTTGGCTCCTTTTTTTTCTTTATAAGAGAGAATAGCTCTTTTGTTCCTGCTCATAATGCATCCATTGATGATGACCAGGCTGCTGCACACAGGACCTCTATGTTCATAAATGTCAGATGCAAACACACCTGTGGAAAAATCAGAGGTCAGTGCTGTCGCTCACTTAAAGTGGGCTTCAGTTAGGACAGTTTAAAGGTACTTTTACTTTATAAAGTAGGAGAAAATCTTAATACTTAACTACTTATCCTCCACGACATTTCGGAAGGCAAATGTTTTACTTCATTACATTTATCAGACAGTTTTGGTAACCAATTATTTCTGCTTCCAGATTAAAAATTTCAATAAAAAGCTCACCAAATAGAACACAATATTAAAGATTAAACCAGTGGTAGCAGTTCTACCAGAGAGACATGTTCTCTCATGGTTTCATTGAAATAGCAGTTTGAGACTCAAAGATGACAAATTATCCAACAAATTAAAGAATAACAAAAATAAATACAGATTAGTACAGTATAACCTTGTTATTTCTCCTTTTAGAGTCATTAATATCATCTCACAAGCCCTCAGATTTATCCATTTAAATATGGTTAAATCTGTTAAAACGGTAAAATGCTACTTGCACATTAATGCAACAGTATGCATGGTGTGATTTAGGACAAACCGGCTGATTTTTCTGCAAGATAAGTACTTTGTAATAAGTACTTTGAGTACTTCTTCCACCACTGGTCAAACTTTGGAGAAATTCTCCGTTATACTATAAATTTACAAGCTTCCACTGGCAGCCATAATGTAATGTCAACAGATAAATATGTTAAGGTTGCAAAAGTCTTGAAGCAAAAAGAAAATAAGAGATTGTTTTTATTCAGCGTTTAAATCAGCAGTTTGATTGACAGGACTCTTGTCATGAAAATCACATTCTGAAAAAAGGTTTTTGTTCCAGGATGTTTGGAACTTTCTGCTGTATTTTATATTCCCCAATAATATAATATGATCATTAAAACATCTCTGAAGATGAAACAAAGCTTTTGCCACTTAACCTGTCTGCATGTGCCTCTTAACAACTAACGTGATATGTGAGTAAAATGCCTCTTTTTGTGTGTTTTGTCTCAGTTTGCAGGTTGCATGGTTATCTGGACTTGATGCATGGCAGTTGCATGACCTCAGCAGGTCTTGTTGTGGGTCTGAGAGCACACAGCTGCAGCCATGGCTCAAACCATGCACGTGAATGGCAACGGCCCAGGTAAACAAACCCTTTTTCTTACATTATTGCTCCGATTTCTTTGGGATTTTCTCTGCCGCTTTTGCACAAACATTGTGTTTGTCAGACTTGGTCGTCCCAGTGTGCATCGATTAAAGTTCTCTGTCAATACGACGGATTTCCGTCATTTTGAGTTCAGAAGCAACTTATGAGATCAATAGTCGTGTTTCCTTTAGGGGGAAGAGTGGCCGCTGGGAAAAGATTTATTTTTGAAGCTGTCAATGCAGATTCTTTGAACATTAATCAATTTAGGATGCTTATTATTAAACGTTATTTTGCTTTGGAAGGTTATACTGCTGATAGGAATGGTGATGTTGGACGGTATTTGGAAAGGTGGGAAAGGTTTATTGAAGAGGAAGGCTGGCATTTATCTTAACCCTTTATTATTATTTTCTCTTAGGTTATTAAGTTTACTGATATACTGTATGTTTTATGTGGTAATTATGTTTGATGTTTGTCTGTGTCCAGTTTTGTTTTTAATGTTATTTAATGTGTTAAAGTTCTTATTTATTATTGTCGTTTTATTTATTTATTTAGGTTGTTTTTGTGATTTTGTTGTTGTTGTTTTTTTTTTTCTCCTTTTTTTACTGTTTGTCCATTAGTGATTTATGTTGTGTTTTGTTTAAATTAATTAAAAAAAAGAGTGTCCACTGGGAAAGTCTCAGGCCACGCCCTCTCAACAGTCCGCTCACTCTGCATGTCTCCGTTATAAAAAAAAGGTCCCCAGAGGGATTTAGAGGCTCCAGAGGTGACGTACGGTTTTAGATCGTAGCGTAATCGCTTAGCAACAGTTTCAGCCGTGATCACATACGCGATGTATTAAACACGGGAGACACAACTGTTGCAAAACAAAAGCAGCATGGCTAGTTATGCACAGCGACGCCGCTGATCATAAACATCGTGATCGTAAACAAACCGGCATCACTAACTGTGCACAGAGTGTCCGGTGCTTGTTGTAAACAAACAGAGATCGCTAAGTTGGTGTTGTTTGTTTGATGCTTGTTCTGTTTGTTGTTCATTTTTTTAATAAGACAAAGCACTATAGAGATTTGCACCAAGGTTATAGTAGTTTTGAATTTTTCATTAGTTTTAGTTTTAATTTCGTTGTCAACTTTTGTTTTCAAATTCAGTTAGTTTTAATGAGTTTTTAGAGTGAGTTTGCTAGTTTTAATTAGTTTTTATTTTTGGGAAAATGCTTAGTTTTAGTTTAGTTTTTATTAGTTTTAGTTTTTTTGTAATGGGGTATTTGTTGGGTTCCAGATTCAACAAGGTCACAATAAATGTTTCCTTTATTTCCTTTGTCTGATCCATCTCAGCCCCAATAAGTTTATTAAGTCATAAAACCAGATAGATGAAATAGATTTCATATCAACCAAAAAGGTTTACGTATGAAAAAAGTTGACAAAGATGAAAACGAAGGACATTTTCACTATAATTTTAGTTAGTTTTGTAACCACAAAATACAGTTTCAGTTTTTTAAAAACAAAAAATGTTTTTTCAATTCTAGTTTTCGTTATTTTGTTAGTTTTCGTTCACTATAATAACCTTGATTTGCACCGATTGTTATTTAATCCTGGGGCTGTTTTGTTGATGTATTTTTTTATTTATATATTTCCTAAAAAAGGAGGTTTACTTGAAATGATAAGGAAAATAAAAACATGTAGTGAAAAGTTATGTAGATGCTTGATTATTTTAGAGCGTCAAGACAAGCTTTGCAAAAAAAAATAAATAATTGAAAAGACAAAAAAAATGCAGTAGATGCAATAGAACAGCTGTTTAAAATCCTGTAAAACAGTTTTGATTGAGCATTTAAATGTGATGGCTGCATTTGGTGCTGAATTCTTATGCATTAGTATTTGTTAAGCAGATTTTTTTAACTTTAATCCATGAGTACGAGGTGTTGTGTTTCCTCCAGCACGCTGCTGGTTAATAATACACTTTAACATGTCAAATGATTCCTGGCGGCCTCGTGAACAACATGTGCTCCTCGTGGCTAAAATAAACAGAGCTGGCTGCAGATACAATGGGGTTAAATGTAGATGAAGGTGTCCTGTTTCAGTCTAACGTCACACATGTATATTTAACTGGTCAGCTCCTGCATCACATCTGTCTCTGTTTTAACTCCACACAGAAGGAAATCTATCCATTATTGCATCAATCATTTAGAAAAAGATGATATATCATTTACCTGAAGTTAGGGCTGCAACTAACGATTATTTTAATAATCGTTAGTTGCAGCAAAAACAAGAATGTATCAAATACAGAGTGCATTCATACAAAAAACGTTTCAGTTTGAACATAGGAAATAATGTCTATGTGCAGTTTTTAATTTTTTTTTATTGCACTCTGTTTTATTTACTCTTTATACTCTTCATCCCAATGTTTTTTAGATTCAGCGTTGCACGAGAAAGATTAAACAAATATTTAAAGCATGTTGTTTTTTGTGTGCTGCTTTTCATGGACATCTCGTAGACTTACAGGAATGTGAAACATTAGCTTTCAGTGGGCAAAAAACAAAACTTATTTGCTTCCCAGAAAGTTATTTCTGCACCTTCTCGTGCTTCTGATGAAACACTCGGGTTGTGTGTGTTCACACGGTGCAACATGCAGAGAAGATTTCCACGCTTCAGTGTGAAACAAACGCTGTCAGCCACACACACACACACACACACACACACACACACACATTCTTGTACTTCTACCTTTGTGAGGAT
Organism: Centropristis striata; assembly: GCF_030273125.1. Taxonomy (NCBI): domain Eukaryota; kingdom Metazoa; phylum Chordata; class Actinopteri; order Perciformes; family Serranidae; genus Centropristis; species Centropristis striata. The sequence continues at coordinate 3,654,924 of NC_081523.1, forward strand.
CCTCATTGGAACAGTGAATTCCCTTGCAAGGTTATAATAGTTTTGGATTTTTCACAAGTTTTAGTTTTAATTGGGTTGTGAATTTTTGTTTTCAAATTCAGTTAGTTTAAATGAGTTTTTAGAGTGAGAGTTTTAGTTCAGTATTTATTTTTTTTAAATGTTTTAGTTGATTTTTTTATTAGTTTGAGTTTTGTAATGGGGTATTTGTTGGGTGGGAGATTAAAAGAGGTCACAGTAAATTTTGCCTTTATTTCCTTTGTCTTATCCATCTTCATTATGTATGAAAAAAGTTGACAAAGACGAAAACGAAGGACATTTTCACTATAATTTTAGTTAGTGTTGTAACCACACAATACAGTTTCAGTTAATTATCATTATCATGTAACCTTTAACCCTTAAAACAAAGTCTGAACTCTCAAAAAACCCTTTAAAGAAGTGAGGACCGGCCGAAATGTCCTCACTTTGCAAAAATGTCCTCACTCTGTTGGTTAAACCAGTAGTTCTCAACCTTTTTGAGTGGCGACCCCCAATCTAACCTGCATGTTGTCTCACTGAACACAATCTCACAGTTCAGATCATAGAAACTCAGTTGATACGACGAATTTTGGACAAATAATGAAGCAGACAACAACTAAAACATCTCTCGGTCCGTGCATTTATATATATTTTTTTGTTATTTTTAATCTAAGTCCTTTGCTATCAGTTTAAAGGTTCATTCTGACCTCCTGAGTGTGTAACAGTCAGCTTCAAGCCAGAGACTCCTTGGAAAGTAACAACTTGATACTTTGGGATTTGTCAGAAAAGACACAAAATTACCCAAAAAAGAATCAAATTGACCTCAAAATTACCAAAAAAAGACACAAAATTACCAAAAAAAGACACAAAATGAACAAAAAAAAGGCACAAATTGCCTAAAAAAAGACACAAAATTACCAAAAAAAGACACAAAATTACCAAAAAAAGACACAAAATTACCAAAAGACACAAAATGATAAAAAAAAAACAAGACACAAAATTACCAAAAAAAGACATAAAATTACCAAAAAAGACACAAAATTACAAAAAAAAATTACCAAAAAGACTAAAACACATGAACACATGAAGACTTTAACACAGTGGAGACAGAGCTGACTTCCAAAATGATTTGGCGACCCCCAGAAATCATCTTGTGACCCCAATTGGGGCCGGGACGCCAAGGTTGAGAATAGCTGGGTTAAACAACGTGTTCCAGTCCTCACTATGTAGGAAGAACAAGAACACACACACACACACACACACACACACACCTGCAGACGACTCACATTCCTGTGCAGGCTAACTGGAGAGAGTGAAGCTTCTTACTTCTAAAATCCCTCCAGGAATGCTCAGCAGTCTGTATATGAGCCTCTCACATATTATATATATTTCAGCTCTTGTTAAGAAAAAAATGTGTGGATTCACTTCAAAGGCTAAAAACCCAACAGTGTTTTTATTGTCCGTTTTGATAGAAAGTGAAAAATGCTGAGGAATGCTACGCTAACAGGGCTAGCATCCTCCTCCTCCTCCCCCTGTAAACTGTAAAAATAGCTTCTCTGCACTGTTGGCAGTTAACATGCCAATGTGGTCACCTGCTGCACCCAAAGAATGTCAAGAAGAGCCAAACTCAACCTTTTAGAGCAGAGATGCTCTGCTGTAGTGGTTTCATATTATCTCTGGTTCAAGTCTGATAGTCTTTTCATCTCTGTTGTTGGTTTCAGAAGCAGAAATACTGCTGCCAGTTGTGAAGTTGTTGATTTTTTTGCAGTATCCAGTTCTTTCAAACTTCTGATTTTACACATGTACACAAGTTCAGTTTAACCCTTTATCAGGTGAATAACTATATTTGGTAACTTCAGTGGATATCAGAATGAGGTCCCCATGTCTCTCTGTTTGGTCGTAGAACCACATGGATTTCTTCCAGCTAATCAGCAAAGATCAGGCTACCAATCAGTATGATAATCATATAATAATATTAACTTTATTGACCTGGACCTCCAATGTAAAAATTAAAAATGTAGGAAAAAAAATCAGCAAGAAACAGTCGTACAAACAGAGTTATTCTTCAGTGACTTGCACCAGGAGAACTTGACTATGACGCCATATTAGGGCCAAATATGAATGAAAATAAAAATACATTACGAGGGTAACATTTCGAGAAAAAAGTTGCAGATTTACGAGAAAAAAGTGGGAAAAAACAACTTTTTTCTCGCAGATTCACCACTTTAAATCTCCCAAATCTGCGCATTTTTTCTCGTAGATTTGCTTTTTTAAAATCTAAATATTACCCCCCTCCCCCGGGTCCGTATGTTTTGTTTTTTTTACACATTCTGGCAGTATGTAATATCCTCCAATATTCTCTAGGGTTGAAATTTGTAATTTGCAAGTATTTCAATGAGTGTCCTATTAAGGATTAATCTTTTAATTTACATAACAGCTTCTGGAGGAGCTTTGTGAAGTCTGCTGTTGCAGCCTGGGCTTCATACTTTTGTAGAAATCGTAATACAAACAACTGCAAACAAACAACACATTTGAAAGATGCCTAATGAAATAGTAGTGAGTTGCATTAAGAGATTAGTATCTAGTGGTTGTTTTTTTTTACAACCTGTAAGGTTTTAGCTGTTAGCCTTGATAGCTTGTCTCCTTGTACAGTGTAAAGTTAAACAGTGAAGAAGTGAAGAAGATAAGATAAAGTTTAGTTTATCACCAGCCAGGGAAGTTGCTGTGTAGCACTTACTGTAGGAAGATTGCAAATACAAAGTGTGCAAATGTAAAAATAAATACACCAATAAGATACATAAACAGCCCCTCCCACTGCTGTTTGCTCGTCGTATAAGCTCGTGTGGAGGAAGAAATAAAGGAAACATTCCTACACCTATTTTATCTTATTAAACTGGAAAAATACAAGCAAACAGCTTCTGAATTTTATGTTTCTCTCTTTCACCAAACTGAAATTTTCCTTCTCACCAAACCGAACGAAATAACGAAAACTAGAATTGAAAAAACATTTTCGTTAACTGAAATAAAAATAAAAACGAGAGTTAAAAATAAAAAATAAAAACGATATATGCATCCTATATTTAGTTTTTATTTTCAAGTACCAAAACATTTCATTGAGCAAATTTGTCGTTTTTATTGTAGTAAATAGTATCATTTTTCAACTCGGATTTCATGATTTTTGTGTATTTTTTGGGCTCAATATGTTGATAAAGTAGGTTAAAGTGAGAAAATAACTGTCAGATCATATAGGTGAAGAAAAAATGGATACCAAATATGGGTATAGTAAACATTTTTTATGTGATACATAGGGTTGACACGAATTTTCAACTCGATACCGATACTCAGGAAAATATTCAATACCATTTCCGATACCCCCAGGATAAAAACAAAGACCCCAAAATTTAACAGAAATATTTTTATTAACAAGAAAAATGCAACATGTAAAAATGAACAGAACCACAGGTTAAATATTTATAATAAAAAACAGTTGTGCAAAAAGAAACTGCAACTATGATAACAAGCTTCAGGTCTGAGGTAGTGCACAAAATAAATAAATACAATAAACAATAACAATTAGAACAATATTTTTGACTGTGTGTGTTGCTGTTTGGTTGCAGGTCGACTTTTCTCTGCTTCATTCTGGGAAAATAACACTTTTCAGTCACCAACATTTATGTAAACGTATTAACTCTATGCTTATGTATACTTACTTTTGAAAATGAGTATCGTATCCGGATACAATGTTTTAGTCTCGATACTTTTTTGAGTATCGATACTTTTGACAACCCTATTTTATTGTAGCAAATAGTATCATTTTCCAACTCGGATTTCATGATTTTTGTGTATTTTTGGGGCTCAATATGTTGATGAAATAGGTTAAACTGAGAAAATAATTGTCAGATCATGTAGGTGAAGAAAAATGGATACATAATATGGGTATAGTAAACATATTTTATGTGATACATGAAGGGCAAAATCAGAAGTATTCAAAAACGGCCAAAGTAGGCTCAGACCCCAGAGGGTTAAAAAAAACCCAAATCTGGTAAAGAAAATGAAAACCACGACACCAAAAGCATCTTTCCTCCTGTGATGAGTGTGTCTAAGATGTGAACCCTGCAGGCTGAGTCACGCCTCGGAGCAGACCGCCATGTTTTTGGCGTGAATGCCGCCAGTCTTAGTGGACAGAAACACAGAGAGCATCGGTCAACCAGTCGACCCCCCACAGCTCATTCAAACCCAGCTGCCACTAGAAATACCCCGTGGAACTGTTTTATTACTGCGCCCCATCACTCACTTTCCTATTGTGTGTGTGTGTGTGTGTGTGTTAGCTTCTAATAATGTGTGCCAAAGGGGAAGGGTGCTGAGTCTCTGTAAACTAAAGAGGATAATTGTTTTATTCACTGGACTCTTGGTGTCTTTACACAACAGTGTTTGATGAATAGATGTTCCACTGGTTTGTTTAAGTGAGACAGTAACTTAGTGGGCACTAATCTGTTTATTGTTGGTCCTCTGCAGGCAGTTTGCATCTACAATACAGTGGTGACACTGCAGAGCATGCAGGGTAATGAGGCTATGTGCACTACATAAACTATTTTATTGCTTTATAGCAAGTGGGTAATTTTTTTGTGTATTTATTTTTATTGTTTTCATAACAGAAAAATATATACAAATTAGAGACAGTTGGTGGAGCTACACAGAACAATACATGTTTGTTTTTTTGACAGAGTTTTTGGCACGAGACAAACAAAACAAGGCTATAACATAAACGGCACAGCAACAGAATAGCACTAATTCAGTTTTTAGACATTAAATCAAGAAAAGATTGCCAGATTTTAAAAAAGATATCCTCTTTAGAAGATATGATGTACCTGATTTTCTCCAAGTGTAATACATTTCCCAGCTCTCTCAACCACATTTCGAATGTAGGAGCCCTTTCAGATTTCCAAGACTGTAGAATTAGCTTTCTGGCTAACAATGTTGAAAGGGAGATAGCCTTTAATAGCTTCATCACTACTTTTCACACTATCTGGATTAGCCACTCCAAATGCAAATGGGTAATTTTTTATGTGCAATATAAAACAAAAAGCTACTCCTTGTTATACAGTATTTATGTTCACTTAAATTAACGGTTTCAATAAAACTACTTGTGACATGTCATATTTGGCTTTGACTGAACATTTGCTCTCACTTTGTGATAAAATATGGGGATATATATCGATATTCAGCCTAAATATATCAGGATATGACTTTTGGTCCCTCTCGCCCAGCCCTACAAGGAACCGATTAAAAAAAAAAAAATGTGCAGGAAAGATCAAAAAGCCCAAAGGGCTCTTAAATCTATAAATAACTACACTTTACTTAAATTACAGTAACTTAGTGGGAACTAATCTGTTTATTGTTGGTCCTCTGCAGGCAGTTTGCATCTACAATACAGTGGTCACACTGCAGAGCATGCAGGGTAATGAGGCAAATTGGATCCAGCTTTGTGCACTACATAAACTATTTTATTGCTTTATAGCAAATGGGTCACTTTTAATGTGCAATATGAATAGTTTTTGCTGGTTCACTGCTGGCATGTTTGCTATTTGTATTGCATGCACCATGTCTGAAATATAAATGACTAATTCCCAGTGATTCTCAGAGGTGACTGATATTTTTGTCATGCAGAGGGAGAAAAAGAAGAACAGCATAATGTGTGTATTTTTCTAATAAAACAGCTGCTTAGCTTAGCATAGAGAGTTGAAACTAAAGGAAACTGCTAGCTTTGCTCTGTGCAAAGGCAACAAACTGAGTTTTATTTGAAAGGTCCCTTTAATTACTTTTTTTGGTAATTTTGTGTCTTTTTTATAATTTTGTTTCTATTTTTAATAATTGTGTCTTTTTTAATAATTTTGTGTCTTTTTTTAAATAATTTTGTGTCTTTTTGGGCTATTTTGTGTCTTTTTTAAAATAATTTTGTTTCTTTTTTAAGTAATTTAGTTTTTTCTGTCATTTTGTGTCTTTTTCCAATAATTTTGTGTCATTTTTTGGTCATTTTGATACTGCCTCCAGTGACCCCCAGGTAATTTGAGTTTGAGACCCCTGCTATAGACCAATTATTTGTATACAAACATTAACAAAGCCCACACAAACCTGTTGCAAAAAAAAAAAAAAAACAGAAAAAAAAACATGCGTGACACTAGAGTGACATGTTCTGATAAGAGGTCTGTAAAAATGACTAAAATAGCTAAATATTAAGATAGTTTTGCTTGACCATCTATGAGAAAAGGTTTGAGGGGAAAAGGTTTTTCCAAAGCGCCTGGTGTTTGCAGAGGAAGCCCAAACATTTCCTCCAGGCTGCATCATCATGTACAGAGTGAAGTTGTTGAATTTGGCAGCAGAGTCTGGCACGGCCCTGTGACTTTCTACAAGAAGCTCATACATCAGTCTGCTCCGTCTCTGCTGCCTCCGTTTGGTTTGAAAAGGGCAGGAATGTGAAGCTTTAATGCACTTATTGTCTTTTTGTCTTGTTTCCTGTTATTTTTTTCTAATAAGAACGGATGTGTCCGTGTTCCTGCATGGTGTTGAGCTGCAGCAGTGTGAGGCGTTGATCAAACGCTGCCTCCACTCTTCTAGTGAGTAATTAGGCGTATAGAGCTGACGGGCAGAGCCAGGAAATACCAGGCTGGCTGGATGAGAACGGACCTGTACAAGTGTTGCAGCCACCAGAGTCCCTCCACCCAGCTGCTGGCTCCATACTTTACTCTCACTCAGTCTGTGTGAGCAGCACTGTGTGTTCTTCCTCTGTGCAGCTGTGTGTGTGTGAGACACCAGTACAAGTGTGTAACGTCTCTGTCCACTCAGTTTGTACAATTGTGAGGAAGTTCAAATCAAACTTTATTTATATAGCACTTTTCATACATATATATATGAAATATAAATTGTGTCTTTTTTAAGTTATTTATTTATTTTTCTGTCATTTTGTGACTTTTTTTGGTCATTTTGTGTCTTTTTTTTGTGGTAATTTTGGGTTTTTTCTGTCTTTTTGAGACTTTTTTTGGTCTTTTTTTTTTGGTCATTTTGTGTCTTTTTTTAAGAAATTCATTTTTTTCCTGTCATTTTGTGTCTTTTTTTTGGTCATTTTGTGTCTTTTTTTGGTCATTTTGTCTTTTTTTTTGTCATTTTTTGTCTTTTTAAAGTAATTTAGGTTTTTTCTGTCATTTTGTGACTTTTTTTGGTTATTTTGTGTCTTTTTTTGTAATTTTGTGTCTTTTTTGGTCATTTTGTCTTTTTGGTCATTTTGTGTCTTTTTTTGGTCATTTTGTGTCTTTTTTTTGGTCATTGTGTCTTTTTTTGGTCATTTTGTGTCTTTTTAAAGTAATTTAGGTTTTTTCTGTCATTTTGTGACTTTTTTTGGTCATTTTGTGTCTTTTTTTTTAAGTAATTTAGTTTTTTTCTGTCATTTTGTGACTTTTTTGGTCATTTTGTGTCTTTTTTTGGTCATTTTGTGTCTTTTTTTTGGTCATTTTGTGTCTTTTTTTAAGTAATTTAGTTTTTTTTCTGTCATTTTGTCTTTTTTAAGTAATTTAGTTTTTTTTCTGTCATTTTGTGACTTTTTTTGGTCATTTTGTGTCTTTTTTTTAAAGTAATTTAGTTTTTTTCTGTCATTTTGTGACTTTTTTTGGTCATTTTGTGTCTTTTTTTTTTGGTCATTTTGTGTCTTTTTATGTCATTTTGTGTCTTTTTTAAGTAATTTAGTTTTTTTTCTGTCATTTTGTGACTTTTTTTGGTCATTTTGATACTGCCCCCAGCAGCCCCCAGGTAATTTGAGTTTAAGGCTCCTGCTTTAGAGCTCATATATACTGTGAATGTTGGATAATATATTTTAATATTCCAGCTGAGAGTAGTAGAGCAAGACATTGTGTTCTTCCTCTGTGCAGCTGTGTGTCTGTGAGACACCAGTACAAGTGTGTAACGTCTCTGTCCACTCAGTTTGTACAATTGTGAGGAAGTATCTGTTTGTATTCTCAGCTCAGAGTTGCAGCTTTTCACTATTTACTGCTGTTACAATGGGTTTAATGTCAAAATAGAGAAATAATTAAAGGATAAATCCACATAAAGTGTCTCAGGAGCATAAAGATCCATCTGGAGCCTCTGAAAAAGCTTCAACTCCTCCACAGTTCTAACAAAAGATATTTCCTTAAGGTTTTTTTGATTATAGTCTAACTTTGATTAAGCATGGGACAAAATTAACATTTAATGTCTCCGTTATCTTGGTCAGAATGATTGAAATTCTCAATATTACTTGGAGCCTGGCAAGATGATGCCCAATTCTTGCGTGATCTTGTAATATTTTATTTATTTATTGTTGTTTGCACTTAAAAAACATACAATCATAAAGAAAGAACAGTACAAGAAACTGATAAAAAATGTGCAGGAAAGATCAAGATCCCTCTTAAACCTATAAATAACTACACTTTACTTAAATTACATAGCTTGCAGGTTCCACCTTCTTAAATTTGCTGCTTTTACTCAAATATGATAATAAACTGATTTTTGGAGCACAACTCATAATGCACATTTTTCACTATTTTGTGACATTTTGTAGGGGAAAAAAAGACTAAGCAGGAAAATAATTTGCAGAAAATAATCATGAGCTGCAGCCAGACATCCAAGATATTACTGATTAAAACCTAATTTAAACTTTTGCAAATATTCATGCACATAGCCAACAAAACACTATGATACAAAGGTGATCAGAACATCCGTAGGGATTTTTTTGAGCTTGGTCTTAAATTAATTTAAAAAGGAACATGATTCTTTTTCCGCACCTTGATAGATAAATGAGAATTTAGCAACAGAAGTCCTACAGAAAGGAATATGTAAGTCATTCATTCGTCTTGTAAGATGTGCATGATATTAAGAATTAAACTCAAAGTAACTATAAAAACGATGAGGTAGAGATGCAGGAAGGCAAATGACTTTATACATATCATGGGAATCATTGTTCCATCTTAATTTTCTGAAAGAAAAACTGATTAAATGTTTTGTTTATTAAACAAAAAAACAAACAAAAAAATGCCTTCGACAAACCCGTCGAGGCCAAGTTGATGCCTTCAAACTTTACAAAGATGAGAAACTGAGAAAAATAATTTCATGTTTTTGTTGCGTTGATGAAATAAAAGATGAATAGTTTCATCTTTTATCTAAAATGGCTCATTGTTTTAACCTAGAAGGATGAGAAAACATGAAGCCCGGTACAAAACAAGTTATTTCTCTCCAAAAAGAAGAAAACTTTACTTCTACAGCCACATTATTATGTCTATAATACTACCTAATACTACACTGAACACAATACTTTGAGTGCATTATCAGCTGTATTTTATCACCTAAAGCAGCTATTCTCAACCTTGGGGTCGGGACCCCAATTGGGGTCGCGAGATGATTTCTGGGGGTCGCCAAATCATTTTGGAAGTCAGCTCTGTCTCCACTGTGTTAAAGTGTTCATGTGTTAATGTGTTTTAGTCTTTTTGGTAACTTAATGTCATTTTTTTGTCATATTGTGTCTTTTTTTGATCATTTTGTGGTCAATTTGTGTCTTTTTTGGTCATTTTGTTTCCTTTTTTTGGTCATTTTCTGTCTTTTTTTAGTCATTTTCTGTCTTTTTGGCAATTTTGTTTCTTTTTTGATAATTTTGTGTCTTTTTTGGTCATTTTGTGTCTTTTCTGGTAGTTTTGTGTCTTTTTTGATCATTTTGTGGTCAATTTGTGTCTTTTTTTTAGTCATTTTGTTTACTTTTTTTGGTCATTTTCTGACTTTTTTTAGTCATTTTCTGTCTTTTTGGTAATTTTGTTTCTTTTTTTGGTCATTTTGTGAATTTTTTTTTGTCATTTTGTGCCTTTTCTGGTAGTTTTGTTTCCTTTTTTGATCATTTTGTGGTCAATTTGTGTCTTTTTTTGGTCATTTTGTGTCTCTTTTGGTCATTTTGTTTCTTTTTTGGGTGATCTGAACTGTACATGTGAGATTCTGTTCAGTGTGCGGAACTACTGACCTAAAGAACTGTGTAATGTCGAAGTAAATAGAAACAGATTCAGAGTGAATAAATCAGTGGTTTCTGTGCACCGTTTGCATAACAAACAACTGTCGGACACTTTTAGAGCCAGTAGCTTAAAGCATTCAGTCTCTGGGGGAACTGTTAGGATGTTAAAAGGCTTTTGTCAGCTCTAAATTTAGACTTTTACAGAGCCGGTGAAAAATAAGCCAAGCCCTGGTTGTATATTTTTCCTCACAGATTCAACATCAGGGTCCAAAGTTGGCCTTCAGCGCAGTATTTTAAGAGCAAACACACACAGAGCGAGAGAGTTCAGGGGCTTAAAGTTACTGAAAAGGAGGTTCAGAAAGGTTTCAGTTGGTGCAACATTTGAGATGCACGAGTGCCAAAAAATACAGAAAAATCAAACAAGATATCTTTATTTCTCACAAAAAGACGAGTCATGATAAGCCCCGATGTTCTGATGTGTTTTAAAAGGGATTTTACGCAGAAACTGGAAACATGTGCTGCTGTTACTGCTGCTTATTTGGCTCCCAAGTGGAGTGTGAATAATTAGATATCAGCGTAATTGACTTTTAATTAAAGAGCAACATCGTTCAGTCAGCACGTGGTTTCTGTTGGAAACATCTGAGTGAGAAAGTTTAACAGCAACATTTTCGTTGGCGGTAGCCGCAGAAAATCAAATATTGCACGTTTAAAGTACCAAAAATTAAAAGTCATCATGATGCAGAATTGCTGGTTTCAATATAATGCATATTAGATTAGTGTTTTTACTGTACTTTACTATTAAAATTTACACTTACTAATGGCACAATTAATCAAATTTTAATCGTGATTGCGATTTTGGCCTCCACGATTAAATTAACCTGATCGTCGGCGATATTTCCATTTTAAAATGCGTCTCTCCTGCAGATCTAATCAACACTTTCTACACCAGTAGTCCACCAACCACCAGGGGGCGGGCCGTGTTTCTCCCCTGAAAAAAGCCTGGTTGCTGATTGGATAGAACGCTAAGCAGGATGTGACGTAGTACTCGACGCCACAACAACACGCGACATTTGTAAAAGCCGGCGAAGCAGTGTTGCCAACTTAGCAACTTAGTTGCTATATTTAGCGACTTTTCAGGCTCCCTTAGAGACTTTTTTTTTTTTTTTAAAAGCGACTGGTGACAAATCCAGCAACTTTTTCTGGTGTTATTGGAGACTTTTGGAGACTCGTTCTTACTCTTCTTAACGAGCTGCGGGGGCCGGAGGCTCGTTAAGAAGAGTAAGAACGAGTCGAAGCGGCACAGTCCTCCTGCAGCAGTCTCTCCCAGCTGCAGAGCCGGAGGGGATGTTAAACCCTTAGCGTCCAGTCTGCAAATTACTAATAGGCTAACAGTTAGCTCTGTAGCAGTACAGTGTATATGTGCTAACAGGCTAACAGTTAGCTCTGTAGCAGTACAGTGTGTATGTGCTAGCGGGCTAACAGTTAGCTCTGTAGCAGTACAGTGTGTATGTGCTAACAGGCTAACAGTTAGCTCTGTAGCAGTACAGTGTGTATGTGCTAACAGGCTAACCGTTAGCTCTTTAGCAGTACAGTGTGTATGTGGTAACAGGCTAACAGTTAGCTCTGTAGCAGTACAGTGTGTATGTGGTAACAGGCTAACAGTTAGCTCTGTAGCAGTACAGTGTGTATGTGCTAACAGGCTAACAGTTAGCTCTGTAGCAGTACAGTGTGTATGTGCTGCTGCTGCAGGAGGTGTTCACTTAGCGATCTCTGTTTGTTTACAACAAGCACCAGACACTAAAAACTGTTGCTATTGTTTGTTTAACAGTAGTGCAATAAAAATACAGATGTTTTCCCTAACATGATGAATAATCGTGATTACAATATTGATCAGAATAATCATGATTATCATTTTGGCCATAATCGTGCAGCCCTACTCACTAATGCAGAGGGAAGTAAAGAGGGGACTTTAATGTGGGTGGAGGTCCCTTTTTAAAATCCCTTAAATACTTGCTGTGCTGACTCATCTTGGTGGAGCTCAATTTGGAGAAAAACATGCACATCATCTCCAGAAAATGTGTCTTTCACTGGCAGACAGTTTGAGGTGGGGATGAAGACTCTGTGAAACGTTTAAAGGATAACCCATTTTATATTCATTGATGAAAAGAAGCTCTTTAGATGGTGAGAGGACAGTGAGCTGTCTGTCTCTGCTGGCTGTCTAGCTGTTGTGTAATCTCTGTCACATTGACAATGTAACAGCTGCTGATAACTGGAGCAGACTCCCGGCCCGTCACTGGAACGTGACCCTTCACTTGTCCCGTGTTGATGAGGTCATCGCTCAGCTGTTCGGGGTCTTGGCCGTACCAGAGGGTCGCCTATCACTCCTGTGTGTGTGTGTGTGTGTGTGTGTGTGTGTGTGTGTGTGTGTGTGTGTGAGAGAACATGGCTGGGGCAGAGGGGAACAGCAGCACTGGACTGTGACTGTGCTGCCTCACAGATTATTTATATCAGACAAAAAAAACAGGATGTGCTTATTTCAGGTCCGATCAGGAGAGAAAACACAGCTCAGGGTGTTGTTTTGGGAAGTGAACTAAAAAGTTGTTCCTGAAAATGAACAGAAACGGTTTGGTTTTACAAACAAACCTGCACGAATATTTGCAAAAGTTTAAATTACGTTTTAATCAGTAATATCTTAGGTGTCGGGCTGCAGCTCATGATTATTTTCTGCAAATTATTTTCCTGCTTAGTCTTTTTTTTCCCCATATAAAATGTCACAAAAAAGTGAAAAATGTGCAGTATGAGTTCCAAGAGCCCAGTGTTGTGTTCCAAGATATCTCCAAAAAATCAATCGATATATATATCGATATATTTTTTATATTGATATATTTTTTAAATGTGATATGGAATTTTGGCCATATCGCATATATCAATATAGTTAAAAATATTTAAAAAATAAATAAAAGCAAAAGATCACAGTGTAATCTTTGCTTTCAGGTAAGCTGCAGCTTTAATTAAAAAAATATATATATTTAAATACTTTATGGAGCTTTGATTTTTTTTTAAAAGGTACTCCTGTTGTTATACAGTATTTATGTTCAGTTAAATAAACAGTTTCAATAAAACTACTTGTGACATGTCATATTTGACTTTGACTGAACATTTGCTCTCACTTTGTGATAAAAATATCTAATATTTAAATATTTATAATATGCCGGTTATATATCGTAGATTGATATTCAGCCTAAATTGTTTTCACAAGCAATTTCACTACATTCTGACAATTCATTGGACTAAGATATACTAAAATCAATAAAGTAAGTCTGCAGCCAGCTGCATCAGGAGTTTTATTTACACACAAACTGACCTTTGATACATACTTGTGAAAGTTGGAATCGACTAAATCAGCCATTCTCAACCTTAGGGTCCCGACCCTAATTGGGGTCGCGAGATGATTTCTGGGGGTCGACAAATCATTTTGGAAGTCAGCTCTGTCTTCACTGTGTTAAAGTGCTCATGTGTTTTAGTCTTTTTGGTCCTTTGATGTCTTTTTTTGTCATTTTGTTTCTTTTTTTGGTAATTTTGTGTCTTTTTTGGTCATTGTGTGTTTTTTCTGGTTATTTTGTGTATTTTTTTTTATCATTTTGTGGTCAATTTGTGTTTTTTCTGGTCATTTTGTGTCTTTTTTGGTCAATTTGTGGTCAACTTGAGTCCTTTTTTGCTTAATTTTATGTATTTTTGCGGTCATTTTGTGTCCTTTTTTTTTTAATCTGAACTGTGCGCGTGAAATTCTGTTCAGTGAGCTCGGGTCGCAGACAACATGCATGTTAAAATGGGGGTCGCTACTCAAAAAGGTTGAGAACTACTGGACTAAATAACGCTCTACTTGGTGAAAGCTTGTTCTGCAAAGTATAAACCAGAGTGTGAAAGTTTGACATGTACAGTAGCAGAGCTATTCGTCTCAACAACAGGCTGTTATTGTCCTGAGTTCAGCTCAATAACTGGACTCTTATTTGGGAAGGGAAGCTCTGGGCTCAGAGCCTCACAGGATTGGACGAGGCAGCTGTCCAATAGTGCGGCAGAGCAGTTTACACCAATAGTGGAACTTTTTTCCCCCCCCTCCTTGTGGAGCGAGGATTGAGAAAGAGTGCACAGAGTGAGAAGAAACAGCAGTTGAGTTAAGTCCTGTCCAGCAGAGAGAGGAAAGGAGTGAAGGAGGAATGGGGAGAGTGCTGCTGCTCTGAGGTGAGTGCAGCTTCAACAACATGGATTTGAGGTTTTAGCAGCAGGCTTTAAGCCTTGTAATTCCCTCCTCTGTTGTAGCTGTGAATGGGAAAGATTGACAGGGAGGAGAAGAAAGTAGTAGCCCGGTGGGGTGGACCGGAGAGGAAGAGCTGGCTGTTTATTTCCAGCCTGTGTTTGCTTTAGTCGGCGAGAGTTCCTGGCATACCAAGAACAAGACGCTGCATTTAGCCAACACGGTGTGAATGTAGTGGAGTCTCCTAATGGCCTGGAAAGCTGACTGGCTCTGTGTGAGTGTGTGTGTGTGGAGTTTGGACTCTAAGCAGCTTTAAATGATCTGTACAAAGTGTATGAACTTTAGAAATTCATTGCAGCCTATATTTTTCCTCATTTCTGTCTTCAGACTTTGCTCAAAATGCAATACTTTATTGTTAATTAGTGTCAGATGTTGACACAACAGATGGATTTTGGAACGGAATATATTGACTTTGTGTGTTTTTCTGACCCCTTTGGCTCGTCTCTTATCCAATCTTTGCAAACATCAGCCTGTTTATCTGTCACAAGCTGTCCACAAACCTCACCAGGGTGAAATTATACAAGTAAACCAACATTTTTGCTTTGCTTTTCTTTTTTTTTTTCTTTTTTAACGCCTCTTGCTGTTTTGTGTTTGCTTCGCATACTTGCATGTCACATAGTTTTGGGCTGACTTCAACCACCCCTCCTTGCCAAAAATTATTATCACTCACGCTTCTCCAGCAGAGACGTGAGAAACTTGAGACGTGTTTGTACTTGCACTTTTAAATTACGGTGATTGTCAGCGGCCGAGGAAACCCTTTAACCCTTTACCTGACAGCTCTGCTGCAAGGCAACAAATGCATCCTTTTTCAATTGTGATAGTTACTTGTCAAGTCATGATGCATTTGTCGAACATGCAGCAACACTAGAATCCAAACTCATATTTTGATTTTTCATCTCTGTTTCAGAAAGAGGACAAAGATGCCCGAGCACAGAGGACGAGAAGGACTCTGTGGCTCCCTACTATGTTGAGACTCCTTACGGTTATCAGCTAGACCTGGATTTCCTCAAATATGTCGACGACATTGAGAGGGGCAACACCATTAAGAAGCTGAGTATCCAGAGGAAGCCCAAAGTGGCCAAACCCTTGGCGGTGCCTCGGGGCAGCACCCAGGCTGAATGGACCTCCACGGACTCCCTGTCCTCCTCCAACAGCGACGGCAAGCAGTCCCCCGTCTTCTTCAGCTCCAGGCCGCAGGGCGCCGCGCCGCTGACCCCCACCCTCTCCAGAGCGACCTGTGAAACCCCCTCGCAGCAGTCCTACTTGAGCATCACGGAGCAGAAGCTGCTGCTGCCGCCTCCTTCGCCGAGGTTTGCCCCTCGCCACAACCCCCAGGTGGAGAAGACCCTCATGGAGACGCGTCTCCGTCTCGAGCAGGAGCGTCTGCTCATGCAGCCGCACAGCGAGCCGCCGATGCCCCGCCGCCGTCTCGCCAGCTTCGGCGGCATGGGCTCCAGCAGCTCGCTGTCCTCTTACTCCGGCTCCATGGCCCCGAGCCAGATTTCCCCCAGCACCCATCATCCCCTCCCCGTCAACGGCCACCTCCCCAACGGAGAGTACAACCTCTACTACCCGCCATCCGTGGGCAGCTCCATCCGCCACAGCCCCATGAGCTCGGGCATGGCCACGCCCGTGACCAACGTCAGCCCGCTGCACCTTCAGCAGATCCGGGAGCAGATGGTGGTGGCCTTAAAGAAGCTGAAAGAGTTGGAGGAGCAGGTGAAAACCATTCCTATCTTACAGGTTAAGATTGCCGTTCTTCAGGAAGAGAAAAGACAATTGGCGGCTCAGTCCAAAAATCAAGGTCCTGGTGGCTTTCGCAAGCGCTCCTACAGCGTCGGCAGCGCTGACCAAATGGAGAACCCGGGCCCCATCCAGAAGGAAACGGAGCTGCACATAATGGAGCCTGAAGCCCAGGAGCAGAACGCTCAGCGGCTGGAGGAGTTCAGGCGTCTGGCGGCTGAGGTCCAAGCTCTGGAGAAGACCACCCAGGACGGTAATGAAAACGAAACTCGGCCTCTGAAGACGACGCAGAACCAGGCCCACCAGAAGTCCATTGGCACCGTCACTGATGAAAACATGAACAACCTCCCGGTCACCCAGAGGACGAGTGAACATTGTCTGCGGGATGTGGGAGTATCGACGGAGCGGCGGGAAATGTGCAGCGCGGCGGTTGGCGTGACCGAGGCCATGCTGGGCATGACCACGGAGGCAGAGAGGGAGATCGAGCTGCAGCAGCAGACCATCGAATCCCTCAAGGAGAAGATCTACCGCCTGGAGGTGCAGCTGAAAGAAACGACTCACCAAATAGAGATGGGAAAGCTGAAGTTGGAGCTCCAAGCGGCCGGCGGGTCAAACAAGAAGAAAGCGGACAAAGGTCTAATGGCAAGGCCGGAGATGTACAACGCCTGCGTGGAGGCCAAAGTCCAGACACGCAGCCAGGGAGTGGGTGACGATCTGGACTTCAGCCACGCTAACGCAGCTAAAACTGTGCAGAGCCACACTGTAGGAGTGTCCTGTCGTCCCAGTGTGCAGAGTGTCGGTACGGGCCCAGAGATCCCGATGGACCGATGGGTGGTGCATGAGCGCGTGGACGTGAAAGACCAGTGTGTCGGGAGACGGGTGGAGACGTGCCACCAGCAGGTCGGCGTGGAGCTGAACGTTTGTGAAGTGGGAGTTAACACGGAGGAGTCGGTGGACAGCTTGGCTCTCTGCAAACCCATGACGGAGTTGATCAAAGAGTCGAGGTCGGTCGGCTGCGGAGATTGTTCGGTGGATGTGACCGTGAGTCCCGTCAAGACGCTGGTGACGCAAGGAACCGACCCGGATTATGTCATCAAAGTGGACTCTGGTGTCATGGCTGTTCCCGAGTCTGCAACTCAGCAGACCAATACGGAGACAGAAGTCGCAAGCAAATCCACAAACACAAAAACAGTCGTCCTGACAGACTCCTTCACGGACATGGAGCCGGTCACGACAAGCGACCAGCACACCAACACGGCCGTGGTTGAGACGCGGACGGTCGCCGCCGGAGATGGACTCATCAAAGATGTTCACTCAACGGCAAAGATGCGTTCGATTGCTGTGGGAACCACCACAGACGTGGAGTCATTCCTTGGCAAATCAAGCTCTGCTAAAACCAAAGAATGCGGGGTGGGACCAGTTAGTATCCATGAGAACTTCTTGGTGGGATTAAAAACCAGGAACATAGCGTGCGGGCCCTCCCAGCCGGCCGAACCTGTCCAACACGCTGTGGAGGTGGAGGCCGAGGCTGCACCGCTACAGGCTCAGGCCCAGAGCGGCGCTGGACTGGACCACTACATCGAGAGGGTGCAGAAGCTGCTGCAGGAGCAACAGATGCTGCTAGCGGAGAACTACAGCGAGCTCGCGGACGCTTTCGGGCAGCCCCAGTCCCAGTTTGGATCCCTCAACAGCCAGCTGGTCAGCACGCTCACGTCCATCAACTCGGTCATGAAGTACGGAAGCGCCGAGGACATCCTGAAGCTGCAGCTGGACGCAAACGAAGGTGAGAGGATGCTTATGGCTCCATGTGCTAACACATGCTAACACGTGCTAACTAGGGTTGTCACGATACTTAAATGTTCAACTCGATACCGATATTCGATACTCGATACCATTTTCGATACCACAAGGATAAAAACAGACCCCAAAATTTAACAGAAATATTTTTATTAACAAGAAAAATGCAACATGTAAAAATGAACAGAACCACAGGTTAAATATTTATAATAAAAAACAGTTGTGCAAAAATAAACTGCAACTATGATAACAAGCTTCAGCTACTCGATACTTTTGAAAATGAGTATCGTATCCGGATACAACGTTTTAGTATCGATACTTTTTTGAGTAGCTAACACATGCTGCATTCAGGGTTTGTACGGGTGCTTGAAATCCTTGAAAATGCTTGAATTTAAATGTTATATTTTCAAGGTTTAAAAAGTGCTTTGATTTTGGATAAAGTACTTGTAAATGCTTGAAATTCTTCCTGTATTTCTCTTGCAATCTGACTATATCCATCTATAGACTATAGATAATCACATGTTTAATGTAAAAAATAATGAGTAGCCTATCTGAAATGCAGAGCGTTCCTCCTAAAAGTGTAACACCATCTCTGTTGGTATGGTTCAGTGAAATCTCCCCTTTTAGTATGTAAGTACTCATCTAAAACATGCAATCTACAACAGGTGTAAGATACTGGAAAAGCTTGAAAATTTACCTGGAAAGTCCTTGAAAAATGCTTGAATTTGACCACTGCTAACGTGTACCAACCCTGTGCATAAATAAATGGCTGATGAGATAATTGGCTTAAAGTCATGCCAGGCAATCAGAGCATAGTTTCAAGGGCTGACAACGGATAATGCACACACACACTCGCACACAAACACACACAATATCTTGCACAATAGCTGTTGAGAAGGCTGTCATGTATTTATTGCCTGAGGGAGAGTTTAATTTATTTTCTTGTTTCGTTTCCACAGTTTATTGCACAATACATTAAACTAGTTTCATATGTCGGACTCTTATTGCAGTTTCTAGTTTGTACAGTAAGCTGAGACACATGAAGTTTATTCTGTTTTAGTCGTTACAATTCAAATGTTTTGGAGTTGTCGTGTCTTTGAGGCCGGACCTATTACCCCGAAGTAAAACATCTCAATTACACTCTCAAGTACCTCTTTAGACTTTTAAAAGTAGCAGCACTTAAAGGTGCCCTGTGGAGTTTTTCTGCAAAAACAACAAAACAGAGCTTTTGTTTGTTTACAAGAAATCCTGCATATTTTACTTCCATATTTACCAGCTTGCTGTCCTCTTCTTCTCTGCATTTTGCGGCATTTTTTCGTGTTACTTCACATGTAAAAACACACACAGAAAAAAACAACTCAATATATTAATTATATTAATAATGATAATATTTCTACTAGAGGCCAAAAACTCAGAGGGGAACCTTTTTAAACAGAGAGCCAAAAAGTGTCTAATTTCACCAGAAACAGAAAAATAGAAGCAGGTGAATCATTATCCTTTGGATTTGGAATTAGTTCATTTATTTGAATAAAGATCCATAAAAGAAAGAAAAATAGACATTATACACCAAGAACTGGAGGTCTACAAAAGATCTTACATTTTTTATTTATTCATGTTTTTTGAGGGATGCAAGGTTGTTATTTCCCATGATTCTTTTGAGGGGGAAAAAAAAAATTATTTATTAATAGTACTTACTTTATCAAGCACTTCATAAACAAGATATTAAAATGCAACACATTAAAACACAGGTAAATAGGCAATAAAATAATATAAAATTAGACCATAAACTAATGTAAAATATGAAAAATATTTAAAAAAATAAAAGATTAAAAAAATTGGGAAAATGTGTTTAAGTTGGCCATAAATAAAAAAATGTAGGTTTATTTTGATTTAAACACATTAAAACACGGGTAAATAGGCAATAAAATAATATAAAATTAGACCATAAACTAATGTAAAATATGAAAAATATTTTTAAAAATTGGAAAAAATATGTTTAAGTTGGCTGTAAAAAAAAATCAAGGTTTATTTTTAATTCAACACAATAAAACACAGGTAAATAAGCAATAAAAAAAATATAAAATTAGACCATAAACTAATGTAAAATATTTTTTTTAAAATGTAAACATAAAAAAAATTGGAAAAAATATGTTTAAATTGGCCGTACAAAAAAAAAATCAAGGTTTATTTTGAATTCATTCCATTCTATTAAATGTAAAATAAATGAATTTCCCTGCTGCAGGCCTGTTGAGAGGCATTATAACAGCTGAGGAGATAAAGAGTCAGATGTAGTTTAGGACTGAAGAACCGTACCGTAGAGGACCTGGTCTGGTCTGGTCTGGAGGGGGGTGTTGGTGGTTCCAGCGTTCACACAGCGTCTCCAGAGAACCCTGATTGGATCGGACAGGCCAAAGTTATCTCTGACCCTGAAAAATGCGGCGGGGGCTTTGGACGTGAACCAACAATGAGCTCATTTCTTTTTGGGAGCCGGTTAACGTGGCACCAATCGGCCTCTTGTTGTTTTTGCGGCCGCTGCTGCCTCCACTAACACCTCGCTGCTGCTGCTGCTGATTCATGGCTCCTTCTCACTTACATAACGCGCATTCATGCCGCCTGGCACAGGAACGCTGGCCGATTGTCTTGTGTTGTGTGCGAGCTTGTTTCGGGGTCAGTTTCTGGCCTCTTTTAGGAATGTAGGATCACAGACGGCGTCCCTGTTAACCCAAATAATGTTCTATGATTAATCACTGAAAACAGTGCAACAAGTGATGGAAGTTCAGTTCATCTACTCAAGTTATGGACTTAAGTACATTTTGGAGGGGCTTTAATTGAGTACAGGTACATTTCAAAAAATGAGGATATTGTGAAAAAGTTCAATATTTATTGTCGTATTGTCGTATATTATATAGATTCATTACACATAGAGTGACTTTTTTTTCTGAGACACTGAGTTTTGTGTTTTCATTCTCTCTAAGCCAGAATCATCAAAAATAAAATAAAAAACAGGCTTGAAATATTTCACTCTGTGTAATTAATCTATATAAGGTATGACTTTCAGTTTCTGAAATGACTGACAAATATATTGAACTTTTTCATGATATTCTATTTTTTTGAGATGTAATCTATAAAATGACTGAGTGTAAATGGATTTATCGTCCTTTCTTACCAAGAATATGCATAAAATGACCAAAAGAGACAAAAAATACCAAGAAAATGCATAAAATTACCAAAAAAGGATGTAAAATGACCAAAAAAGACACAAAATTACCAAAAAAGACCCAAAATTACCAAAAAAAAAACACAACATAGCCAAGAATATACACAAAATTACGGAAAAAAAAACACGAAATTACCAAAAGAGACACGACATAACCAAGAAAATACATAAAATGACCAAAAAGACACAGAAATTACTAAAAAGAGACACAAAATTACCGAAAAAAGACACAAAATACCAAAAGAGTTGGCCGCCTTTTGCATGAATTACTGCATTAATACAGCGTTGACTTCAGAAAACACAGTGGACCAACAGAAAGGACATCACAAGAAAAACAGGCTTCAAATATTTCACTCTGTGTAATGAATCTATATAATTTATTAGTTTCACTTTCTGAAGGGATTGACAAAAGATATAGAACTTTTTTTATGATATTCAGATTTTTTGAGATGTACCATTTAATGCAACTCTATACTTCTACTCAGACGAGTTTCATTTGTTACTTTGCACATTTTGGGATTCTCTTAATAATGGTAATAATTATCCTACTTCCTTAAGATAAATAAAATCTTGAATTAGTAAATAAATGCGTTAATGGATCTGAATACTTCTTCCATCACCGCTGGAGACGATTAAAGTGACAGTTGGAGTGGATTTCTTTTGTACAAGGAGTCCCAAAAAAAGTTTCTCCTTTAAACAGTCGCTCCTTTTTTGTCCATTTTTTGAGATGTAACAGAGGTAAACACTAACATGCCAACTTGTCTTTACAATATGTTAGTGGTTTAACCCTTAATATTTTATATGTTGCCAATATTAGAAGAAAAAAGGAGTGCTCCACTCTCTCTACATATTAATCTGTTTACTCTTTCACAGCCTCTAATTACAACCTGTCTTGTCCTCTCCTCTCCGCTCTGTGTAAACAAACTGCAGTGATTTTTTTTTTTTGGTCCTGTGACTTTTGGTCTCAGCTGAGTCATTCTAGGCTTCCCAGAAGAGCAGAATTTTACGGGATCTAGTTAGAGCAAAAGGTTTATTTTTGGTCAAACTTTAAATGAGACATGTAGAATAAAGTGATTTTTGAAGAAATAAATCAACATTTTAAGCTAAAATGTGTTTATTTGTCACACACTATCCATCAGACGACCGTCAAAAAACTTTCAACCCTGATTCCAAAGATATTGGTACACTGTAACGCAAATAAAAACTTAGGAGTTCAAAGTTTATATTTAGGAGTTTTCTGAGTGGTATATACACTACAGGCCAAAAAAATCTTCCTCTTTCTTTCTAAATCTTTATTTAAATACTACTTGTGTAAATGCAGACATTAAAATAAACACCCAATTTTAAAGAATTTATCTGTAAAATAACTTACGGTTGTTTTACTAATTTGACTGTAAGTGTTTGGGCAACTTTTGCTGCCAGACTTTTTACGGCTTTTCTTATTTATTTATTTATTTATTTATTTATTTATTTATTTATTTATTTATTTATTTATTACAGTGCAGCAACTCCACAGCTTGTTTTTTTTTTAGTTTCAGCTCTGTGGTTTAAATTCATCTCCACACACCTTTTTATGTGCATTTTTAATTTGTGCATTGTTAATACTAAAAGCTTATTTACACTAAGCTGAATCTGAAATATTTCATGTTGAGATGGAGAACATGTGATAACTGTTAGTTTTTTGCCCTAAACCTAGGTCAGTGGTTTTGTAGCCTAAATTCAACAAAACTGCAGCCTTTTTTTTAACAACCTTGAACCGTAGGTGTATGTGAATGCTCCACTTTTCTCTCTTTTTCATCCAATATCTAATAATAAAAAAAACAGGGCTGATATCCTGCTACCAAGTCTGAATCTTTAAAAAAAAACAATCTTTATTTAAATACTACTTGTTTAAAGGAACACTCCACCGTTTTTTCATATTAAAACATGTTATTCGGGTAAGTAAGACGAGTTGATACAGACCTCTTGCGTCTCAATGCGTGCACTCAATCGCCCTGGCGCGCGGCGCCACTTGGCTAGCACTTAGCTTAGCCCAGTTCATTCATTAGGATCCAAACAGATGGACAGTTAGAAGCGACCAAACTCCTCCACGTTTTCCCTATTTAAATACAGCTACACGAGTAGTTAAACGACCAAGTATGGCAACACAAAATAAAACGTGGCTCTTTTCTAAGCGGATAAAAAGGATAACTATAATGTATGGCGGAATAGCACTTGGGAGCACTTCGACTCGGCGCAGTAATATCATCACTCCTGAAAAATCTTCTCCCCTCCTTTAAATGCTTCCTAACTTTTGGCCTGTAGTGTGTATATATTAGGTGTGAGAAAGATGAAGGTAGTTGATGGTGTATTTACTTGGTGCATGGTAACTTGTACTGACTTTCTTCTTCTCCTCTCCAGAGGGCGTCCAGCAGCAGCGGACGGAGCGTTCTCACATGGAGAAGACTTCCTTCAGCCTGACTTCTGCAGACAAACCTGCACAGCAGCAGCAGCAGATGAGCGCCGCCGAGCAGAAGAGCCGCATGGACCTGCAGATGTCTACAGCGCTGCATGGTACTGACTCTCTTTGGCCCTAAGAAACTCCTCCGTTGATGTTATCTGTGTGTTTTATAGGATATTTATCCTGCTGGAATATCAAAAAAACAACAAAAAACGTCTCATTGTTTGACTTTTAAGTCCAGCGTGCTGCTGCACGGAGCCTGCAGATGAAAAGCAGAGCTGGAGGCTGTTATTAGTGAGCAGATCTGATGTTTTTGCAGAAAGGCAGGGATAGTTATCTGACCAGATTACAAGGTTTTGGTTAGCTTACTAAAAATGCATTCTCTAAACACGAGATGGACTTCTTCGGTGGTGACGTGGATCGTATTACAGTTGGTCTGGAAATAGCTGCAGATTTTTTATGCTTACATTTTTTTCTGGAAGAGCCTAAAATATGTCTGCTGAACAATCACCTCAGTGTCCTTAAGGGGTTTCACAGGAACCTCTTATATAAACCTGCAGCTTTTAGAAGATCTTATAGAACATGATGCATGCAACATGATACAGAAATACTCGAGTAAAAGTCTTGTATTTAACTATCCAGTGGACCTGCAGCTGCAGCTTTTCAAAGACCTTATAGAACATGATGCATCTGGAGAACATCTTGAGCGGTAAAATTAAAGATAAACATGAATGCAACAATAATATTAATATCCAAAAACATCATATATTATGGTTAAACACTGACGGTAACATTTCACTGCAAAATGAGAACTTTTACCAAGTAAATGCACCATCAACTACCTTTATTTTTCTCACACCTAATACGTTCTGCTCATATAAACCAGCATCACATTCTCACAATAAATAAACTGGAAACAGCAGTTTGGTGTTGTTGCTTTTCGTCAATTTATTTTGAAATGTCCCCAAAAAACAGAAGGGGAAGTATTCAAATCTTTTACTAGAGTAAAAGTAGCAGTACTCGTGTAGAAATACTCAAGTAAAAGTCCTGTATTTAACTAAACCAGTGGAGCAACTATTATCTTTATCAATAACTCCATATTTCCATTTGATTTAGTACACAATTACACAACATTTCATTAAAACAAACATTTTTTTTAAATGTCTGTTGTCTGTCTAAAGCACAAATATATTTCATTTACAATAATATAACAACCAAACTGTCACATTAAAGAAGCTGGAAGGTGTTTGGTGTTGTTGCTTTTAGTCAATTTATTTTCTGTTTTTGGACGTTTTAGCTCTGAAAGTCACTGAACTAAATCCCTCATTTATTCCTCATTTGATATGAAATGTCCTAAAAACCAACAGTGGACGTATTCAGACCTTCTACTGAAGTAAAAGTAACAATGCTATAGTGAAATAATTATTTTGCTCTTTTAATTTAAGTAAGATTTTGAATGCAGGACTTGCAGCATTAGCATCAAAAGTACTGAAAGTTTTGCAGAATGGTCCATTTTAATGACTCATATATTCTATATAATCATATGTGTATATATATATATATATATATATATATATATTACTTTATTTTTTTATTAAAAAAATTCAGATAAAAAAATATTCCTGACCTTGATCCAAAACGATAAAAAATAAAATAAATATACAAAAATAATAATTAATAAAATAAAAGTCTTCAACAGGTTGCATAGTTTTAATTCCTGACCTTGTGCCAAAAAACAAAAAAAAAGATAAATATTTTTTTTGAAACTTTTTGTTGTCTTAAAGCAGTGAGGAAACACTGGAGGCAGCTTAGAAATTAATTAAATAAAAAATAATAACATTTTTAAATTTTTTATTTTATTTATTTTATTTTATTTTTATTATTTTAAATTTTGTTTTGTTTTGTTTTGTTTTTTGGTCATTTTGTGACCAAAAGAAGATGTAAAAAGACACAAAATGATTGAAAAAAGACACAAAAAAGACAAAAAAAAATAAATATATATATATATATATACTAATAAATAGTAGCAAAATAAATAAATAATAAAGATGTTATAACACTAAGATGCATGAGCAGAAAAAATCTCTAAAAATGGTTCAGGTTAAAGCCAAATTAAAAAGAAAAGTCTTCAGTTTGTTCTTAAGAATATGAACAAACATCATCATCATCATCATCATCAGCTCCACCTGTCAAAACACGGGAAACGTGCTGAATGACTCGACTACTGAGGACGTGAACATGCTAATGTAGACGTATGCTACTGCATGTTGATACACGAACACACACACACACACACACACACACACACACACACACACACACACGCAGAGCGAGCCGTGCCTGCAGCAGTAGGAGAGGCCTCTGCAGGTCTTGGCAGATGTGCTGAATGTTTCTGGCTCTCGGCTGGTATTTGGGTTTTCGAGGCCTGTGTTTAAAATGACTGAGATACTTTCAGGCTTTGGGGAAACTTCCAGCTCCTCGCTGAGAGACAGAGAGAGAAAGAGAGAGAGAGAGAGAGAGAGAGAGAGAGAGAGAGAGAGAGAGAGAGAGAGCGCTCTGAAAGGAGCGTGAGACGGACCCTTAATGTCTCCTGTCCTCTCTGCCAGAGCTCTGAATCATGTGAGAGAAGCTCCAGCGGCTCGTTGAGGCGTTAGCGGGTCGTTTGTTAATGAACTCAGCGGCTGGTTAGTGATGTTGTGCTGCTGTTAACTGGAGGAGACTTTTAATGCTGCAGCAGAGGAGATTTTATTAGAAGAATTAGAGTTTAAAAATGTAATAAAAGAACAAGCCGGGCTGGCTGATATGGACCAAAAGTCCTATCTTGATATATTTAGGCTGAATATCGATATACGATATATATCCTGATATTTTTATCCCAAAGTGAGAGCAAATGGTCAGTCAAAAGTCAAGTATGACATGTCACAAGTAGTTAATTTAAGTTTATTTAAGTGGGCATAAATACTGTATAACAGGAGTACTTTTTTTTTTTTTTTTTTTAAATCAAAGCTCCATAAAGTGCACATTTAAATAAATAAAAAATCTTTTTAAAAACAGCCTATGAAACAAAATAGGTCATTTTTTTCCTGAAATAAACATATTTATATGAGAAAAGAATAACAAACATTACAAACAAACTTAATATGGCAAACTCTAGTAAGAATTTGAACTATATCGATATATGCGATATGGTCTAATTCCATATCACAGTTAAAAATATATTGATATATCTTTGATATAAATATATCTTCCAGCCCTAAGAACAAGCAAATACACAGTAGAGCTGCAGGGATAAGTCGAAGGACAGAAAATAATTTGGAGCTATTTTTTATCATAGAATAATCATCATTTTAAGCAAAATAATCCAATAATTTCTTCATCACATGCCTTTTAAATGTGAGAATTTGATACTTTTCTTTGTCCTACATGATAATAAATTGAATTATTTGGATTTTTGGACTGTTTTGTTGGATCTGGGAAGTTATATAGGGCATGTTTAACTATTTTCTCACATTTATTGATGAAACGATTCTAGGAAAGAACTGACTTTTTAATCACTGATTTAAATCATTGTTTGCAGCCCTGGTTTGTAAAGAATCTTGACAATTTTCTATTGATCGGATTTATAACTCATAATTACATCTATTTTGCACACCTTACAGCAGTTTACACACTGTATGCATGCAAATCTTTTACTTTTTACTCTTATTTTGGTAATTGTCTAGTCATATTCTTTAGGTTATTTTGAAAAATAAAGTATCTATCAATATTGCAATATGGACTGGTGCATTATCCAAAAAGAAGGAAGGTTAAATATTTGTAAAAAGGCAAATATTTATCAAAATACCATTCTGAAACAAGTATTGTGCTGCAGATATATCCAAATCTACAAATCATATTCTACAGACTGAAAAAAACATTTTTTCTTTAAAGATCCTTGCAAAATATCACACAATGATCATTTTAATATTTTTTCAATGAGAGTTATGACGCAAAAGTGATTATTCCCTCAAATATTTTAAATCATCACAATATCAGTCAACATAATTAGATATTTTTCCACATTTTTGCAGCCGTGACACCTGAAGAATCCCAGTTCATCTTTAAGATATGATTTAAAAATAAGATTTTAAATAAAGCAGCTGTTGCCTCATAAGGTTTTATCAAAGCAACATCTAAAACTTAAAGAAACCTGTTTGTTTTTATCCATAAACTCCAGATAAATGTAGGTTTTTTTTTCTTTAATGTGATCTTCTGGTCTAAGTTGTGTTCCTGTTGTGCTCTTCAGGGCAGCCGTGCAGCCAGAGCACCCTGAAGTCCATCATGAAGAAGAAAGATGGCCGCCCCGACTCCAACGGCACCAAGAAGAACCTGCAGTTTGTCGGAGTGAACGGAGGGTGAGCCGCAAAATACATAATCTGTTTAAATATTCTAGACAGTTATTAAAATAATGTTATTTACCGTTTTAGGATGCCTACAGGTACATCTAATAAAATTAGAATATCGTGGAAAAGTTAAATATTTTTTGTCAATTATTCAGAAAGTGAAACTCGTACATTATATAGATTCATTACACATAGAGTGAAATATCTCAAGCCTGTTTTTCTTGTAATTTTGATGATTCTGCCTTAGAGATAATGAAAACACATTTTCATCTTTAAAACAATCTATAAAATGACTGAGTGTAAATGGATTTATTGTCCTTTGTTCCCAAGAAAATGCATAAAATGACCAAAAAAGACACAAATTACCAAAAGAGTTGGGCTTTTTACTGCATTAATACAGTGTTGACTTCAGAAAACCCAGAGGAGCAACAGCAGCAGAGGACATGAACCAAACCACCACTGACCCAGGACCAGCATATTACACTCACCAGCAATATTCTACTTTATACTGACACACTGAGTTTTGTGTTTTCATTATCTCTAAGCCAGAATCATCACGATTACAAGAAAAAAATAACACATTTACGAGAAGAAAAAATCTCAAATTTACAATCAAAAAAATTCAAATTTCTAAGAAAAAAAATCACAAATTTAAGAGAGAAAAAAAACAAAATTATGATTTAAAAAATCTAAAATTTATGAGAAAAAGACAAATTTACAAGGAACAATGACATTTAAGAGAAAAAAAATCACAAATTTAAGAGAAAAAAATACAAAATTATGATTAAAAAAATCAAAAATGTATGAGAAAAAGACAAATTTACAACGAAAAAATCACAAATATATGAGAAAAAAATCACAAATATGAGAAAAAAATTACATATATGAGAAAAAAATCACAAATTTAAGAGAAAACTCATAAATTTACAACTTCTTCACAATATTCTACTTTTATACTGACACACTGACTTTAGTGTTTTCATTATCTCTAAGCCAGAATCATCAAAATGACAAGAAAAACAGGCTTGAAGTATTTCACTCTGTGTAATGAATCTATATAATGTATGAGTTTCACTTTCTGAAATAATTGACAAAAAATTTCTTTTAATTTTTTTAGATGAACCTGAACATTTTAAAAGACTCTTGTGTTGATGTTCTTCCCTCATAAACTGAGGCTTGTTAACTTTTAGTGGAGTGTTTTTTTAAATGTGTGGTTTTTATCGCCCCCTGGTGGCGAAGCAGGTATGAGACGACGTCGAGCGACGACTCCAGCTCAGAGGACAGCAGCTCCTCGGGGTCGGACGAAGAGGAGGAGGAGGAGGAGGAGGAGGAGGAGGGAAAGGAGGAGCAGGGAAACAAGAAGGTGGATGGGAGGAGCACCAGGGAGGAGTTCCAGCCCGAAGGAGCCGAGGACGTGAAGAAGAAGGAGGAAGAGGAAAGTTCAGAGAAGCAGGAGATGAGAGAGAGGTTTGTTACAGACTCATGGTTTATAGTATCTGATCATGTTTAAATAATAAAGTTTATTAATGTTTATTAATGTTTCTCTCTCAGATACGAGCTGAGTGAGAAGATGTTAGCAGCCAGCAACGTTCTCAAAACTCACCTGAGTGACACAAAAGCTGTGAGCAGTAAAGATCTGGTGAGGAGGCTTTTCTTTCTCTTGTGGGGTTTTTTTAAAATCATAATCTCTGCTTACAACTGTGATCGACTGTATTTTATTTATTTATTTTTTTTTCAACTTTTTTTTTTTTTTTCCCTCATTTTTTTACAGACACCAGACACATTTACAAGTACACGTTTACATAAAAAGGTCATTTAAGTTGTATTAACTTATATATTTCCAAATAAAAAGTTGACAGATGTAAGATATTCATTAAAAAAATAAAATAAAATAAAATATATATATATATATGTATATATATATATATATGTATATATATATATATATATATATATATATGTATATGTATATATATATATATATATATGTATATATATATATATATGTATATATATATATATGTATATATGTATATATGTATATATATATATATATGTATATATATATGTATATATATATATATATGTATGTATATATATGTATATATGTATATATATATATATGTATATATGTATATGTACCCAAACCTGTATACACTCTTCAATAGTAAAAAAAAAAAAAATAATAAACAGAGACGGGGAAAAAATAAAAATATATATATTTTTTTTAAATAAGTTCTTTCCTTCTACTAAGAGCACTTCTATAACTTGCCCTCAGACTTTGTGTTCTGGTTAAAAATAATCAATAAATGGTTGCCAAATTCTATAGAACTTTTTTTTCCTGATTTCAGTAAGAATCTGATTTTCTCCAGCTCTAAATGTCTGGTAGACATTTTCCATGGTTTTCTTGATAATGATTTTTGTCACCAGCAAGAAAACCATGTTAAATGTCTAGATATCAGCTCTTAAATTAAACCCTTATCAGCTGTTTTTGTTGTTATCATTATATTTGTCCAAACAAATGAACCTTTAGTTGCACCAGGCATTAAAATGAATAAGATATTGAAGAAAACAATGGTGGTCTAACCTTTTTTTTTCCATGACTGTAGTTCAATATGTGCAACATGTAGAGCAGGGGTCTCAAACTCAAATTACCTGGGGGTATGACCAAAAAAAGACACTAAATGACACAAAAAGACACGAAATTACAAAAAAAAAGACACAAAGTGACTGAAAAAACACTAAATTACTTAAAAAAGAAACAAAATGACCAAAAAAAGACACAAAATTACTAAAAAAAGATGCAAAATGACAGAAAAAAAATTACTTAAAAAAAAGACACAAAATGACCAAAAAAAGACACAAAATTACATTAAAAAAAGACACAAAATGACAGAAAAAAAACCAAATTACTTTAAAAAAAAGACACAAAATGACCCAAAAGACACAAAATTACAAAAAAAGACACAAAGTGACTGAAAAACCACTAAATTACTAAAAAAAGACACAAAATGATTTTAAAAAGACACAAAATTACCAAAAAAGACACGCAATTATTCAAAAATACACACAATTATTAAAAAAAAGACAAATTACCAAGAAAAGTAATTAAAGGGACCTTCCACACACAACACAGTAAAGTGCCATTCATATAAAACTCACATTAAACTTTCATATCAAGGTGGGGGCCACAAAATATCGTCACGAGGGCCGCAATTGGCCTGCGGGCCGCGAGTTTGAGACCCATGATATAGAGACTCAATTTTTCCCCCAATATTTCAGACACTTGTGGACACTAGGAGAAGTGTTGTGTGTCTATAAATGTCATTAAAACGCCCTGTTTTAAACATCTCTATTTAGTTCCGTTTGAGTGTCAGCTTCCTGTGTGTAACGTCTCCCTCCTCTCCCTCCTCTCCCTCCTCTTCCTCCTCTTCCTCCTCTTCCTCCTCAGAGAGCTTGTCTCAACACGGTGCAGCATGAGTGGTTCCGTGTGTCCAGCCAGAAGTCGGCCATGGCGCCCATGGTGGAGGACTACCTGGCGGCCTTCGGGAGCGTCTCTCCGGCCGTGCTGCGCCACATCGTCAACATGGCCGACGGCAACGGCAACACGGCGCTCCACTACAGCGTGTCACACTCCAACTTCCAGGTGGTGAAGAAGCTGCTGGATGCAGGTGAGCAGCTAACACAAAATGACAAAAAAAAAGACACAAAAATGACAAAAAAAGACACTAAATTACTTTAAAAAGACACAAAATGACAAAAAAAGACACAAAAATGACAAAAAAGACACAAAATTACTAAAAAAAGACACACAATGACAAAAAAAGACACAAAAATGACAAAAAAAGACACTAAATTACTTTCAAAAGACACAAAATGACAAAAAAGACACTAAATTACTTTAAAAAGACACAAAATGACAAAAAAAGACAAAAAAGACACAAAATGACAAAAAAATGACAAAAAAAGACACTAAATTACTTTAAAAAGACACAAAATGACAAAAAAAAGACACAAAATTACAAAAAAGATGCAAAATGACCAAGAAAAGACACAAAATGACCAAAAAAAGACACAAAATTACAAAAAAGATGCAAAATGACTGAAAAAACACTAAATTACTTTAAAAAATACACAAAATTACCAAAAAAAGACAAAAAATTGCCAAAAAAAGTAATCAAAGGGACCTTCCACACACAACACGGTAAAGTGCCATTCATATAAAACTCACATTAAACTTTCATATCAAGGTGGGGGCCACAAAATATCGTCACGAGGGCCACAATTGGCCCGCAGGCCGCGAGTTTGAGCCCCATGCTCTAAAGGCTTCAGCAGCATGTGTTGTATTTCCTGTTGGTGTTGAGTAAACATGGAAAGGAATCCTGTTTTTACCGTTTCTAAAATGTTTCAAAGCTTTTCCTACTTCAGAGATGACCTTTGACCCTCTGGGACCACTGGGGACATTTTCAGCCATATTTGTCATTTTTCACTTTTGTTTTGGCAATAATTTTGGCTGTGATGCTGCAAGTGACATGATTTTTGGAAGAAGGATTTCTTTCTTGATATATTTTGAAATTCAAATTCATTTTTTTCTAATGGGTCTATAATAGTGGTGTTTACTTGTTCCAGAGTATTTTAGGTACTTTTCCTCAGCTGAAGGACCTGAACCCTTCCTCCTCCTCCTCCTCCTCCTCCTCCTCCTCCTCCTCCTGGTCTCTCTGAAGGCTCAATAGAGTGATGAGGTCCGGCCACTCGCTGCTCTAAAAGCCTTTTGTCCTCTGGGCCTTTTGTCTCCTTGTGCTGTGTGACAGCGGATCCTCCCCCCTGGTCCATTCTAGTCTTTGTCCTCCCAGTTCCTCAGAGTTCTCCTCCCCTCAGACACCTTCACCTCCCGTCTCATGTCCTCTGGTGTCTCGTCTCTCCGGCGAGGACGAGTCCTTTAAGGTGCAGACACAAAGCGTCCCGGCCTGAGAGAAGTCCCACAGTCCTCCTGCGTTATTGGTTGTTGAGTGACGGGCAGCGACAAGTCAATCACCTCGAGAGTCTCCAGGAGACCACCCACTCTGGAAAAGTTTCCCTCAAGCTGCTGCTGCCAAAGAGTGTTTTAACCCGTTTAAGGCGGGAAAGTATTACCGCATTTCTACCATTAAAACCTGTTGGGAGCTGTTGTGTTATTCTACCATTAAAGCCGGGAAAGAGGATACGTCGTTTTGTAGTATTTGTAGTTTTTTCACCTATTTTCAGTCTCTTGGCCAATGAAATGCATCAGAATACATGTGGGAGTGTCGCAATGCAACATGGGAGTTTTCCAGAACTTTGAAATCATCACCAAAAAAAGACACAAAATGACCAAAAAAAGACACAAAATGACCCAAAAAAGACACAAAAAGACACAAAATGACTAAAAAAAGACACCAAATGACTAAAAAAAGACACAAAATGACTAAAAAAAGACACAAAATGACTAAAAAAAAAGACACAAAATGACCAAAAAACAGACACAAAATGATCAAAAAAGACACAAAATGACCAAAAAACAGACACAAAATGATCAAAAAAGACACAAAATGACTAAAAAAAGACAAAATGACCAAGAAAAGACACAAAATGACCAAAAAACAGACACAAAATGATCAAAAAAGACACAAAATGACAAAAAGACACAAAAAGACACAAAATGACCAAAAAAAGACTAAAAAAAAGACACAAAATGACTAAAAAAAGACACAAAATGATCAAAAAAGACACAATGATCAAAAAAGACACAAAATTACTAAAAAAAGACACAAAATTACTAAAAAAAAAAGACACAAAATGACTAAAAAAAGACACAAAATGACCAAAAAAGACACAAAATGACAAAAAAAAAGACACAAAATGACCAAAAAAGACACAAAATGACCAAATAAAGAAACAAAATGACAAAAAAAAGTCTAAACTGTGTGTGTGTGTGTGTGTGTTTCAGATGTGTGTAACGTGAACCAGCAGAACAAGGCGGGCTACACCCCCATCATGCTGGCTGCGCTGGCCGCCGTGGAGTCGCCCAAAGACATGCGTATCGTAGAGGAACTCTTCAGCAAAGGAGACGTCAACGCTAGAGCCAGCCAGGTCAGTGACGAGAGGTCAAAGGTCAGCAGCCAGCAGCACAGGAGGCAGTTTAATAGGCAGAGAAACACAGGTCATGTTTTTAAAGACTCTGTTATAGTGGGCTCTGGTCATACAACTAAATATTAGTTCAGTGATTCACAGGGTTGCTAAATCCTAGAAGAAGAAAAACGTTTTTACAAAATAGTTTTGAGTTTGTAAAGTCAACTAGTTGCCCAATTGCACAGCCTTAAGAGCTGCATATCACAAATCTACTGCACCTACTGGTACCTTGTTTACCATGTAGCAATAAAAAATATACTAAAAACCTGATTAATCTGGTTGGTCTCATTGGACTGCTGTTATATTGAACACTACTGTATAGGGAGCATTAGTTGGAAACAAACCATTCATGTTAAGACTGACTGACTGTTATAAAAGGTTGTTTTAAAAGGCTCCAAATGAGTTGTTTTTGTGATTCATAAATCAATATAGAAACATATCAAACCAGATGTTGCACAAGAGTCTCTAGTGAAAGTTTAGCAGCAAAAGAATTGATCAGAAAGTTTATTTTCAGATGTATTTTTACCCTCAAGAAGGAATATTGGTACTCTGGTGACACCTAGTGGTGAAGGAGGGAACTGTTTGGATACTGCAGGAGAACATGTTCTCTTCTTTTAACTTTTAGATATTACCATTAAACTTCCCCAGTTTATTTACATTAAGACAATATTTTTTTTGCATTACAAGGTTTCTGAAATTGTATCTTAAGATTTGCAAATTTTAATATATATCCAGGACATAAATCTGAACATTGGATAAAGCAAATTTAAAACGTTTTATTTTATTTTATTGATATATTGGATTCAACTTTTTTTACAGAAGGAAATCTGCTTTTATCATTTTATAACTCATTTCATACAGTCAAAAGGCATAAAAACTGGTCAGTAAGTGGAGCTGAAGTTGAGATTTATGAGAAAAAAACTTGTTTTGAGAAAATGGCCTTTGAAGATTTATTTATTATATTATATAAATATATATATATAAATTATATAGCACAATTTTAGCAAACACAAGGTTTCTAAAGTGCTGCACAAACAATAAATAGCACAATATAAAGAGATGTAGTAAACAATAGAACAGTAAAATGCAATAAATTAAAAATAAATAAAATAAAATGTAAAATGTACTGCCTGCAAAAAATAAATAAATACAAATAAAAGCAAAAAAATCATAAAATCAACACTCTACGTGATGTTAAAAGCCAACGAGAAGAGTTGGGTTTTAATGACAGCTTGAAGACAAAATATTGACTCTAATTCATAACAACAACAACAACAACAACAACAACAATATAGAACATGTAAAACACAAAGTATTGTGCAGGACAATGGGAAATTTCTTTCTACGCTTGTGGTTCTACATTTTGCGCAAACATTTGATGAATTTGGGACAAAATCTTCAGAATATAGTAAAATAAATACCAAAATGTTTGTTTTGGATGTTTTCTTTCCACTATTCTGAAAGACAAATAGCCCAAAATTGACCAGTGCATGGAAAGAAAACATGTTTTTTCCTGCAGTGTCTCGTCTTAATCTGAACCAGAACCAGAACCAGAACCAGAGACTTGACTGTGCTAATGAAACCTCCTTGTGTCCCCGTCAGGCTGGTCAGACGGGGCTGATGCTGGCGGTCAGCCACGGCAGGATGGACATGGTCCGGGCCCTGCTGGCTCACGGGGCCGACGTCAACGTCCAGGACGACGAGGGCTCCACGGCGCTGATGTGCGCCAGCGAACACGGACACGTGGAGATCGTCAAGCTGCTGCTGGCTCAACACGGCTGTGACGCCACGCTGAGCGACAGCGTGAGTTACTACATACCTTCTACACGTCTGAAAAAGTTAAATGTGCTGCTAACTGCAGCAGGAGGTGTGCCAAAAGAATGAATATAGGTATATCTCAACAAAAATTAGAATATCGTGAAAAAGTTTGTGATTTTTTCCTTGTAAATTTTGAATTTTTTAATCGTAAATTTGAGGGGGGGTTTTCTCGTAAATTCGTCAGTTTTTTCTTGTAATTTTGATGATTCTGGCTTAGAGATAATGAAAACACAAAACTCAGTGTCTCTCAGCAAATCAGAATATTGTGAAGAAGTTCAATTTTGGAGTCCACAGTTGTTTTTTTGTGAATTTTTTTGATAAATGTATGTCTCTTTTTGGTCATTTTTACATCTATTTTTGGTCATTTTTACATCTATTTTTGGTCATTTTTACATCTTTTTTTACACAGCTATATCTCAAAAAAATTAGAATATTGTGAAAAAGTTTGTGATTTTTTTCTTGTAAATTTTGAATTTTTTAATCGTAAATTTGAGGGGGGGTTTTCTCGTAAATTCGTCATTTTTTTCTTGTAATTTTGATGATTCTGGCTTCGAGATAATGAAAACACAAAACTCAGTGTCTCTCAGAAAATCAGAATATTGTGAAGAAGTTCAATTTTGGAGTCCACAGTTGTTTTTTTGTGAATTTTTTTGATACATTTATGTCTCTTTTTGGTCATTTTTGTGTATTTTTGGGTCATTTTTACATCTATTTTTGGTCATTTTGTGTCTTTTTTTTACACAGCTACATCTCAAAAAAATTAGAATATCATGAAAAAGTTCAATATTTTTTGTCAATTATTTCAGAAAGGGAAACTCATGTACAAAAGTGTAAAAAATGTATGTAAAAAAAGACACAAAATGACCAAAAATAGATGCAAAAATGACCCAAAAAGACACAAAAATGACCCAAAAAGACTCAAAATGACCAAAAATTGATGTAAAAATGACCAAAAAAGACAAAATGACCAAAAATAGATGCAAAAATGACCCAAAAGAGACACAAAATACCAACTGTGGACTCACATATTGAACTTCTGATCAATATTCTAATTTTCCGAGACACTGAGTTTTGTGTTTTCATTATCTCTAAGCCAGAATCATCAAAGTTACAAGAAAAACAGGCTTGAAATATTTCACTCTATGTGTAATAAATCAATATAATGTTTGAGTTTCACTTTCTGAAATGATTGACAAGAAAAAATTTGAACATTTTCATGATATTCTAATTTTTTTAGATGTACCTGTACACTTTTTCTATTTATATTAGAACCTTATTTTTACTGAATAATGCTGTGTGACCGTTTTTTATTTCTTATTTTCTATTTCTTTGTTGTCGTCCTCAGGATGAGAGTAACGCTCTGTCCATCGCTCTGGAAGCAGGACACAAGGACATCGCCGTGCTGCTCTACGCACACGTCAACTTCTCCAAAGCCCAGTCACCTGTACGTCTTTATTATTATTATTATTATTATTATTATTATTATTATTATTTGTATGGAATAATTTTTTGATGGGAATGTACAGAGTAGGTTATCTTAACTTTTAATGAAAACATTGTTTATTTTTAGGTGACAGCAAAAAAAAAGTTTTAAAAAGTCACACCTGTGGTCTAAAAGGACCCCATGACATCAGACTGGTTTTAGGACATGTAGAAAAAACTGTATTAAATTAATTTTTCACCTTTTTTCACCTTTCCTTCTATCTCAGGAAAAAACTTAAGAAGAACAACTTTTTTTTTTTCACCTTTTACGGCAACTAAAGACCAACAAATTGATATATAATTTTCATCTTTTTTTTTATTATAATTTGGTCAATTTTAGTCAAATATACAAAATAAGGGCCTAATTTTTTCACCATGGCTGTATAGTCGACGGGAGGGTTCAGCAACTTTTCTGCACAAACGTTAAACCACCTTATTTTATTTTTTTTCCACAATATTTTCATTTTATTTTCAGTTTATAGCACTTTGACATACAGCTTTTACATTCATGTATCGTCATTCAACTTCCATATTTTCAAATAGCTGCATTTACATAGACAGAAAAATAAAAACAAACAAAACATAAAACTTCGAACAGGTTCGCTCCTCCTGTTAAAGAAAATGGTAATCTATATACAATTGAGTATCGTTAGTAATTGGTGTGAATTAAAACACATATATAGAGAAAAGCAATATGAATCTGCATTGTCCACAAAGACTAGTTATCCACTTCTTCATCCGTTAAAACCACCTTGTTTTGTTCTAACCGCCACATTAATCATTTAAACCTGTTTATTTTATTCTAGGGGACGCCTCGACTCGGCAGAAAGACGTCACCAAGTCCCACTCGGAGGGGCATGTTTGACTAGAGGCCCCGCCTCCTCCTGCTAACCCCGCGCTGCTATTGGTTCTCGCTGAACGACGCCTTACCACAGCTGGATGAGGGACTCAATCCCAAGCACCAACCAACCAACCAACCAACCAATGAGATTCCTGGAAATATTTGTTATTTATGTGACACTGCCGAGCCCAAAGTGCCCTTTGAATATGAATGTAACCAGCTGGTGCCTCCGGTCCCCACACAGTCAGCAAACCAACACGGACACAAAGTCAACTACTAAATGCCTTTTCTTTTTTTTTTTTTTTCCTCCTAATTTTTTTCTTATTTTTCTGCAAATTTGACAACTTTTTTTTAATTTTATTTCTAAAGCTCAATGTTGATCATTCAAGAGCACCAAAATGTGATTTTTTTTTTTCCTTTTTTTCTTATTATTATTTTTGAGCGCATCAGAGTAGACAGATGGAGAATCATCCACCCACATGTTAGAGGAAATCTTTCCTGTATATATTGCTCGCCTCCAACATCCCGGCCACGTGCGACGAATAGACGCGACCTAGACTGGAGAAAATTGTACTTTTATACAAATCCTTTGTATCTATTTAAAGAGAAGAATCACAGTATTTTGAATATTTCCTATTACTACTTAACGACCCATGAAGTTATATATTTATCAAAGTATAGTTTTTAAATGCAGATATATGTATTTCATTGTACAGACGGTTTAGAGTGTAGTTATTCTCCTGTTTGTGTCCAGTTTCCTTCCTGTCTGTGTCTCATGTGTAATATAAACTGTCTGTCCTCCTCTAGTCTTCTTCAAGCACTCACTCTCGTCTCCAGGAGAGTCCAAGTGCCTGAGACTTCTTCGCCATATAACAATAAACACCAATTAAAGATTATAGATCAGTGTCTCTTCTTGTTTGAGCCAAGAGTCACAGGTAAGTGAAGCGTTTCACACTTTTAAAGGGGAATTAAACTGCACTGAAGATCACTTTTTTCACGGTGTTTCTGTTTAAATTTTATGTCACGTTTTCATTCTGTGATTGGTTTCTACACGGTTCTCTTTCTCCACCTGTTTATCAGAAGAAAAGGCTATTAAATCCTTTTTTTTTTTTTTTTTTTTTGCTCACAAAGTGGTTCAGTTTGAAGGTTTTCAGCATGTCGCCCAACATTTTGATACTTGTCTTGGTCACGAAACACTTTCATACACTGCAAAACATTTTAAAATGAAACAAGACATCCTGTCCTGTCATACCAAGTCTAACTGCAGTAACTACATTTTTGGGCAAAATTGAGTTATAATTAAAAATGAACTCCTTGATGTATGTTTTATCTTGTGACAAAGTTTTGGATTTAAATTTTGCTTTATTTCAGAGAAATAATGACATAAAAATTGCAGTAACAACAAAAGCCAACTTAAAACCAAAGCAGACCTTGGGTTTCTTCATTCTGTTGAATAGTGAAGACAAGAATAATATAAATTATAAATTTATTCGATAGGGATTTGATTAATATATTAAAAAAAGTGAGATAAAATGATATTAGGTCTAAGTCTAAAATACACAAATCTTTGAAGAGAGTTGTTAAACACACTTAGCATAAAATCAATTTGAAGTAACTTGTGCAGTAACTACATTTTTGGGGTCAAAGGTCAATAAATTGTGTTTTTTTTTTTTAGCATAAAAATTACATCATCAATACAAGTAGAAATTAGTGTCATATCACTTTTCTACATATAACCAATTTAGTAGTAAGTAGTTAAAATTAGCCCTACCTGGACAACATTAAAGTGCTGCTGACATAAATGCATCAATAATAATAATCCAAAATATATTTGGAATATTTAAAACGATCTGAGTGGGTCCGTTCTGCAGAAAGAGTACTTCTACTTTTGATACTTTAAGAACATTTAGATGTTCTTAACTTATTAAAGTAAGTTGTGAATGCAGCACTTTGTAAATAATGTAAATACAACAGAATCTGTGAAGCACTTTTGATATATATTAAATTTAAAACTGTACAAAGATGATATATTTTATGATAAAACTGATAAACTTCTGTTTTTTTGTAATTAAACAGTCTGAATTCTGAATTTAATGCATTATTATTTACGTTTTATGCAGTGTCCCAACTCGTTTGAACGTGTATTTATCCAAATTGTTTATCAGAAACATAGACAATCAAAAAACAACAATACAAAACAAAATTCAAAGCAGAAAAAGATTAAGTTTACATGCAGGTTTTTTATTTGTAGCAGTATTTCTACACTGTGGTATTGTTGTTTTTCTTCCACACTGTTGGCGGCTTGTACACGAGGATAAACAGAAATATTATCAGGTGTCAGGAAATCATAATGTTGAACCCAAAAATCTCACAATTTTGCAGATTTGGAAACTTCCATCATCGTTAAGTATCCATCATAGATCAGTGCAACACAATTAGATGAAACATTGTTACTTTCTGAGTGAAGACATTTAACAAAAGTTGAATAAATAAAGCGTTTTCATTTAACACTGATGTTGATATTGCCAAATGTTTAACACAGATTTATTATCTTTGAAAAAGTGACTCAGTTTATTGACCTACTGCTACAGTAAATGTTAGCATTTATCATTATATGTAACTTTAACTAAATAATTATGAACTTTGCAAAGGACATAAACAGATGGTCAGGTGATATTCTGAGAACATGAAGGTTTCCTCCAACATGAATTGTAAATTAATCAGTTGATGTTATTTCAGTTTAGTGAAGGAGTTCCTGCAGGTCAAAGCTGAATCGGTCCGGTTAAAGGAGACACTTGTTTTCTGACTCGTCGGCTTCCTGAGAGATGGAAGAGTGAAAAGAGTTCAATTAAAGAGGATATTTACAACACAACAAGCTGAATCATCTGAAATTAAATTCAAAGAAAGAAATTAACTCTTAAAACAAGATAAATTATCGAACTCTTCTAAATCTAAAGGTTTTTTTTTTATCTTGGTAAGAAACAAATAATCATCAGGTTACTCTGCTGGCAGCTTTAATTTATCTGGTTTTAAGAGTTAATTTCTTATTTTAAGTGTTCAACATGCTTATTTCTAGATTTAATAATCTTAATTTAAGAAATCTTGTCAAGGTAAATTATCTGTCCATGCAGCAAGATCATTTCCCTCAGATTTACTGTTTTATCTGTTTTTTAGACTAAACACCTTTTTTACAGTGTGCTTATGTGCAATTATTTTAAGTTACTTCTAGCAGGGCTTGAAGACGTCTGGCACGGTGCCGGAAATCCGGCTCAGGATTTTTTTTGGTGTTTTTTTTTTTTTTTTTTTAATCATGTTTAAAAAAAAAAAAAAAAAAAACACCAAAAATCCTTAGTTAGATCTGGATATGACCGGGGAGGGCAGCATTGAGACAGATCTTTCACCTCAGAGAAGCAAAGTAAGTTGTTTTTTGTTGTTGTTGTTTACTTTATACACACAGTTTATCCATAGACTGTATAAATAGAGTTTAGAGTTTATCACGGGATCTTGCGGTCTCCCGTATGGTCAGGATTATCGCGTGATCTCGTTATCTCGCGTGTATGCGACCGGCTCGCTAAGCTGACGTTCTGCTGCTGTAACGCGCCCGGTGGAAATACGGTGGATAGCGTATAGCCTGCCGGAGAAGAAGAAGGCGGCTCATCGGCGAGCGTGCTTTAGACCCCCGTCATTACTATTTCTCAAGAAAGTGACTGGAGACAAATCCAGCGACTCCTTCTTAGCCGGAGGCCGGCTCGTTAAGAAGAGCCGCCGTTAGCTACAGTTAGCTCTGTAGCAGTACAGTGTGTATGTGCTAACAGGCTAACAGTTAGCTCTGTATCAGTACAGTGTGTATGTGCTAACAGGCTAACAGTTAGCCCTGTAGCAGTACAGTGTGTATGTGCTAACAGGCTAACAGTTAGCTCTGTAGCAGTACAGTGTGTATGTGCTAACAGGCTAACAGTTAGCTCTGTAGCAGTACAGTGTGTATGTGCTGCTGCTACAGGAGGTGTTCACTTAGCGATCTCTGTTTGTTTACAACAAGCACCGGATAATCCTGAACGTACGGGAGACCGCGAGATCCCGTGATAAACTGTGTATAAGGTAAACAACAACAACAAACGGCTTACTTTGCTTCTCCGACGTGGAAGATCTGTTGTTCTGACCATCTATCCTTATATAAACGATGTGTTTTGTCATGAATTATTGTATGCTGTTCCACTTCAACAATCCGCCTCTTGTCGTCCATGTCTCCGACCCCCTGAGACCCTTTGATTGATTGAAACAAAATCCATAAATATTCATTTGATAGCAGTTTTGATTTCCAATAAATGTTAAGAGGAACTGACATCGCAATAAATTTAAGAATAAACCTACATGAAAACCACTTTGAATAATTAATTACAGAGTACATGATTACTCCTGTGGGCCCACCCCCCGCAGAGTAGGGCATAGGGGTCGGGTGCAGTGGGAGTCGGGCAGCAGGCGAAGGCGGGTACCTGGGCGTGCTGACCCCCGGCTCCAGCAGCTAGCTCTGGGGACGTGGAACGTCACCTCGCTGGCAGGGAAGGAGCCCGAGCTTGTGCGGGAGGTGGAGCGTTACCAGCTAGAAATAGTTGGGCTCACCCCCACACATAGCGTGGGCTCTGGAACCAAACTCCTGGAGAGAGGCTGGACTCTCTCCTTTTCCGGAGTTGCCCAGGGTGAGAGGCGCCGGGCGGGTGTGGGGATACTCACAAGCCCCCGGCTGAGCGCCGCTGTGTTAGAGTTCTCCCCGAGGAACGAGAGGGTCGTCTCCTTGCGGCTGCAAGTCGCGAGGAGAAGGTCTCTGACTGTTGTTTGTGCCTATGCACCGAACAGCAGTTCGGAGTACCCGGCCTTCTTGGAGTCTCTGGGTGGTGTCCTGGGCTACCGCCTGGAGACTCTGTAGTTCTTCTGGGAGACTTCAACGCTCACGTGGGCAACGATGACGGTACCTGGAGGGGGGTGATCGGGAGGAACGGCCTGCCCGATCTGAATCCGAGCGGTGTTTTGTTATTGGACTTCTGTGCTAGTCATGGATTGTCCATAACAAACACCATGGTCGAACATAGAGTTGCGCATAAGTGTACCTGGTACCAGAGCACTCTAGGCCAAAGATCGATGATCGATTTCATTATCGTATCGTCAGATCTGCGGCCGCATGTTCTGGACACTCAGGTGAAGAGAGGAGCAGAGCTGTCAACTGATCACCACCTGGTGGTGAGTTGGATCAGGTGGCGGGGGAGGATGCTGGACAGACCTGGCAAACCCAAACGTGTAGTGAGGGTGAACTGGGAACGTCTAGCGGAGGCCCCTGTCCGCAGGGTCTTCAACTCACACCTCCGGAAGAATTTCTCCAACATCCCGGGTGAGGTTGGGAACATGGAGTCCGAATGGGCCATGTTCAAAGCCTCAATTGTTGATGCGGCTGGTAGGAGCTGTGGCCTGAAGGCCGTCGGTGCCTGTCGTGGCAGCAACCCAAGAACCCGTCAAGGCCGTCAAGCTGAAAAAGGAGGCCTTTCGGTCTTGGCTGGCCAAGGGGTCTCTGGAATCAGCAGACAGGTACCGTTCGGCCAGAAGGGCTGCAGCTGCGGCAGTCGCTGAAGCAAAAACTCTTTTTCGGGGGGGCCATGGAGGAGGACTTTCGGTCGGCCTCAAAGAGGTTCTGGAAAACCGTCGGGCGTCTCAGGAAGGGAAAGCAGGGCTTGGCCCAAGCTGTGTTCAGCGGGGGCGGAGACCTGCTGACCCGGCCTGTGGATGTCGTCGGACGGTGGAAAGAACACTTTGAGGAACTCCTTAATTAGGCCAACACATCCTCTGTAGAGGAGGCAGAGTCTGAAGACTCAGGGGAAGACTCATCAATATCCCTGGCAGAGGTCGCCGAGGTAGTCAAAAATCTACCTGGCGGCAAGGCGCCAGGGTTGGATGAGATTCGCCCTGAGATGCTGAAGGCTCTGGACACTGTTGGGCTGTCATGGTTGACACGCCTCTTCAGTGTCGCGTGGAGGTCTGGGACAGTGCCAGTGGAGTGGCAGACTGGGGTGGTGGTTCCCATTTTCAAAAAGGGGGACCGGAGGGTGTGTTCCAATTACCGTGGAATCACACTCCTCAGCCTCCCCGGAAAAGTCTACTCCAGGGTGCTGGAAAGGAGGCTCCGGCCGATTGTCGAACCTCGGATTCAGGAGGAAC
The DNA here is from genome assembly GCF_030273125.1 of Centropristis striata. Lineage (NCBI taxonomy): Eukaryota > Metazoa > Chordata > Actinopteri > Perciformes > Serranidae > Centropristis > Centropristis striata. The sequence continues at coordinate 3,699,343 of NC_081523.1, forward strand.
AATGCGGCTTCCGTCCTGGCCGTGGAACAACGGACCAGCTCTTTACCCTTGCGAGACTTCTGGAGGGGTCATGGGAGTTTGCCCATCCAGTCTACATGTGTTTTGTGGACTTGGAGAAGGCCTACGACCGTGTCCCTCGGGGAGTCTTGTGGGGGGTACTGCGGGAATATGGGGCACCGGGCTCGTTGCTACGAGCTATCCGGTCCCTATATAACCAAAGTGAGAGCTGTGTCCGCATACTCGGCACAACGTCAAACACGTTCCCAGTGGGTGTTGGCCTCCGCCAGGGTTGCCCCTTGTCTCCGATTCTGTTTGTGGTTTTCATGGACAGGATCTCAAGGCGCAGCCGGGGGGAGGAAGGGATTGGGTTTGGTGACCTAAGAATTGCATCTCTGCTTTTTGCAGATGATGTGGTTCTTTTGGCTTCATCAAGCCGGGACCTCCAGCACTCATTGGGGCGGTTTGCAGCCGAGTGCGAAGCGGTTGGGATGAGAGTTAGCACCTCCAAGTCTGAGGCCATGGTTCTCTGCCGGAAAACGGTGGACTGCCCCCTCTGGGTGGGGAGAGGTACTGCCTCAAGCGAAGGAGTTCAAGTATCTCGGGGTCTTGTTCACGAGTGAGGGTAGAACGGAGCGTGAGATGGACAGTCGGTTTGGTGCAGCGTCAGCAGTGATGCGGGCGTTGTACCGGACCGTCGTGGTGAAGAAGGAGCTGAGCCGGAAGGCAAAGCTCTCGATTTACCGCTCCATCTACGTTCCAACCCTCACCTATGGTCACGAACTTTGGGTAGTGACCGAAAGAACAAGATCGCGGATACAAGCGGCTGAAATGAGCTTCCTCCGTAGGGTGGCTGGGCTCAGCCTTAGAGATAGGGTGAGGAGCTCAGACATCCGGAGGGAGCTCGGAGTAGAGTCGCTGCTCCTTCGCGTCGAAAGGAGTCAGCTGAGGTGGTTTGGGCATCTGGTAAGGATACCTCCCGGGTGCCTCCCGTTAGAGGTGTTCCGGGCACGTCCAACTGGTAGGAGGCCCCGGGGAAGACCCAGAACACGGTGGAGGGATTATATCTCTCTCCTGGCCTGGGAACGCCTCGGGGTCCCCCAGGAGGAGCTGGACGTTGTGGCTGGGGAGAGGGACGTCTGGAATGCCCTGCTTAGCCTGCTGCCCCCGCGACCCGGCCCCGGATAAGCGGAAGAAAATGGATGGATGGATGGATGATTATTATTTGTTTGTGTTTTTTAATGTATTAACTTATTCTTTATTTTTATTTTAAGCTTTGAAGAATTTACCCCATGACACACTTTAAGTGACTTCAAATAATGAATATCAAATATACAATGAAGGGTAAAAAATAATGTGAAAAAGGAAATAATACAAAATTAAATACGTTTGGGGAAATAAATAGAGGTGAAAATGCAAAAGACCAATAAATAAATGAAAATGACTAAATTAATGTAAAAATAAAATAAATGATAATAAATGAATGGATTTTAAAATATTTAATAATGGATATATAGAAGAAAGATTTGAGATGGAAGTAAATAAAAAGGGGAATTAACACAAAGGTAAATAAGTGAAGAAGTGAGTGACAACAAATATCACATTATTATCACCTGATTAATGCCTCTATTTATTTTTAATATGTTTGGCATATTTAATTGCATATATATTTTTTTTTTCATCAAGTTTTTCTTTTATGTATTTTATATTTTTGGCAGTTTTGGTCTTTCATATTTATGTTCTTCAAATGTCTTAATATCAAAAAAGAAAGAAAAAAAGTGTTGCACTTTATCTTTAATGCTGTAAAATAAAACAGCACAAGAGTCTTTGCTCTGTCCCAGAGTCACTTATTATGTAAATTAAACCACATAACACTATATTAAGTAATCAAATCTGGCCCTACCATGACTACAGTAAAATGCTGCTTATATGAATGAATCAATAATAATAATCCAATAATATATTTAGAATATATAAAAAACAATCTGAGTGGGTCCATTCTGCATAACGAGTACTTTTACTGTTGATACTTTAAGAACATTTAGATGCTGATACTTTTGTATTTTTAAGGTTTTGAATGCAGGACTTTTACTTGTAGTGGAGTAATTCTGCAGTGTGGTATTAGTACTTTTACTGAAGTAAAGGATCTGAATACTTTTTCCACCACTTCTTAACTGGCTCATATTAATCTGTGACTAACTGAGTAAAAACAACAGGCTTCTTATTCAACTAATTCACACATTTTATCACCTCATATATTTCATACAAATTCATTTTCTGTTAATCAAAATATCCTTTATTTAAAAATAGATAACGCCATCAAAGCAGCAATTTAAGTAGATACAAAAAAAAAATCACCAAATATTTAGTTGACATTAATTAAATAGTAAGTAGATAGTAGATAAGTAGATCAAAAATAAATGAGATCCCAATAAATTTAAGAACAAACCTCCATGAAAACCACTTTGAATCATTAATTACAGACTGTACAGACAATAAGCAAAACATTTCTGTCACCTTGGTAACCAAATCAACTCTGCAGAATGTTTAAAAGAACAAAAAGTTGTTGTGTATCACTGAAACTCTCTGTATGTCCTCCTGACACACTGCCTGATCTTTTGGACGTCCTTGTCTCCCTCAGGAGTGGACAAACTTTTGGACCCTCATTTTAGACAATAAATCCCTGAACTGTATCGTTTGTCTCGTTGACTGCACTTGGGGATTCTCCTGCTGCTGCGCTCACACCAGTCTGACAAAGTGTCTCTGACTCAGTTATTAATCAAGGTTCTTTAACCTGGATCTCTACATTTTCTTCCTGTACTTTAACATTAAATTATTATAACGTGTGAAAGAACTAACTGGAATTTATCTCTGAACTGACAAAAAACATTAAATATTCCAAGGCTTTAAACAATCTGAGCAATCTCAAAAACCTCAAAATGATCCATAAAAACAGACCTTAAGCTTGAACTACATAGTTTCACAGATAATTAGACTAAAAGTAAGTCAGTCTCACTCTAATTATTAACATTTACCCTTTAATTGATTTTTTCCTCCTCCACAATCTTTGAAACATTGAAACACAAAATTATCGACTGTTAATTCTTCTTTTCCCTGTAATTACTTATCCACCATTATTCATGCCTCTACCTGATTTATTTATTTATTTACAATCTCATAACTGAATTGCCTGGCACTTTTTTTTTTTTTTTTTTTTACCTCTTTTCGTATCGAGAACTGAAACTATCTATCACCATGATAAACAAAGAACATGATGAATCAGTTAAACCTCACCACCGTTTCTAAACAGCACAGAGAAATCTGTTGGACAGATTTTGATATCAGCAGTTTTAGCATCACCAGCCTTTCCAAGACTGAACCATGGGAAGAGTTTCTCAGTGAAAGTGTCTCTGTGAGTGCAGATGTGAGTCATTTTGTCTTCAGGGTCGTAGAAGGACACCTCCCCCCTGTCATAGTCCAGCTGGACTCTGATCCTCTGGAGACTCTTCTTCACTCTGACAGTCTGACCAACAACATTAGTGTATTTTCCACTCTGATGTGATAAACACCAGACTCCAGATTTTGGTGAAGCAGTTCTCTCTCCCTTCCTGTCAACTGACTCTTTAGCCAAACCTACAAACCAGTCAGGATGATCTCCCACCTCCACCTCCCAGCTGTGTTTCCCTGAGCTGAAGCCCTCAGAGCCCAGAACCTCTACATACTTAGTGAATCTCTCTGGATTATCAGGAAGCTGCTGGTTTGTGTCTCCACGTCTCACACTGGTCAGATCATCAGACAGATAGAGATTGTAGGCTGCAGTGTTTGGGTCCAGAATGAGAGGAGTGAAGTGGACCTTCTCCTTCATCTTCTCCCAGACTCTGAAGGACAGGTTGCCCAGGTGTTTGGCCACATCTATCAGCGCTCCTGAGAGCAGCTGTGGATCTGACAGTGAGCACTGGACTCTGGCTCTGGTCTGAGTGGCTTTATAACTGCTGAGGAATGGCACCTTGTGTTTCTGCAGCTCTTCTTCAACAGCAGAGATACTGTCTGACAGAGAGGAGATCTGCTCCTGAATCCTCTTCATCTCTCTGCTGATAGTCTTCCCCTTCTGCTCCTCTTCCTCCCTCAGAGCTGCCAGTCTGGACTCCTCTTCCTCTTTCAGGAACTGGTGGAGCTTGTTGAACTCTGCTCTGATCTGTCTCTCTGTGGACAACAGCTGCTTCTTGGACTGTTGACTCACTTCATTGTATGTTTCCTCCACTTGTTTGTATTTGTCCCTCTTGTCCTGCAGAGACTGTAAGTCAGATTTCAGCTGGTCCTTCAGGTCACTGACTGCTTGTTCTATAGGAACCACTTTGTGACTCTGGTGGAGAGAAAACTCACAGACAGGACACACAGCTCTGTCTTCATCCTTACAGAACAATCTAGTCTCTTCTGGATGTTTACATCTCACCGTCTCTTTTTTCTTCTCTTCTTTTTCTGTCTCAGTTGATCCAGATTTCTGTCTCCCAGCAAAGGAGTCAGCCAGTTCTTTCAAGGAAAAGTTCGCCCCAGGATCTTCCTTTGATGATTTTCTTTTACAAATAGGACAATTTTTTATTTTTGTTTGTTTCCAGAATTTCTGCAGGCAGCTTGAACAGAAGCTGTGGCTGCAGCCCAGAGACACAGGATCTCTGAAAGTTTCCAAACATAAATGACAATCCAAGTAACCTTTTAAAAGAGCACTTTTTTCAGCCATTTCTGTCGTTTCCAAATGATCAGAAAAATAGATCCAGTTTCTTCAGGTTGCTGCTTAAAATCCTTCAAGTGATCAGTCAGAGATCTCACGGTGTAATGGCGTCGCAGTTCTGTTCAACAATGTCAGAATCTGATCTCAACCTCACCAACATCTTCCATTAGTTAATCATTATCAGAGATAAAAGCAGTCACATGTTTTTATTACCTGCAGATAGAATATAATACTGTCCTTCAACACCAGCACTCCTTACAAGATGGTCCAGAGTTTCAGACTATAAAATTGTTGTATCTAATGTTTCATGTGTCAAAATATACTTTGTGACAGTGAAACTGTTGGGAACAGATGATGAAAAGACCACTGATGCTAAACTTCATCAATGTATAAAACAAGTGTGTGTATGTGTCTCTGTGCAGTTTTGTAATATATCTATATACAAAGAGTTTTTCAGAAACATTTATTCATTGACTGCTCCTTTTTTATTACAGATTACAGCCCTCACTACCTTTGGACTTTGTTTGACTGTGTTTTTTTTATTTTATTGCAGGACCTTTGAGATCAAAGTTTTATTGCTACATGTACTAACTTGTTACTCCAAGCAGCAAGTTTTTTTAAATTTGTCTTCCGTATTTTCACTGCAAAACCCCATTGAAACGACTGTAAATACTGAAAAATTAATACTAAATCTGCCCATGGTTTATATGATTTACCATACTTTTGTTGATCGTAATATTATAAACAACACAATGTCAGTATTTCTTTTCAGAGATAATCAGGTGATAATGATGCATTCATAAGCAACTTACAACATTAAAGCTGATTTATTTCTCAGCTCCTTTTATATTTGTGCTAGCCTGGGTATACCCAGACTGCCTTGCGCGCTCACATTTAATTTCGAACCTCCATCCAGTCTGGCAACCAGGGAGGTTTCTTAGCCCTGTTTTAGGGATCCAATCACAGAGCGGGGAGGGACGGCAAGAGGATGACGCGTACTACTCGGCAGACGGAAGCTTGTAGTTTTCTTACGGATCCAACATGGCTGCTGCAGACGCGAAACTCTCTTTAGCTGTAGATGGTGTTTTAAATAGTTTACTGTAGAGCGAAAGTTGAAAGGTGAAAGGTCTCTCGGCGGCTCTGCTGTCCCCCGGCTCGTAGCCAGATCACCGGTAGCGCCGGCTAGCGGTGCTACGTAACGCAGAGCCGGCGAGACCGGCGGTAACCGCCGGTGATCTGACTACAAGCCGGGGGACAGCGGAGCCCCCAGAGGCCCGCAGCAGCTTGTTTATTGCCCATAAAATCAGTGGATGTGTGTGGCTGAATGACATGAGGGGGAATAAAGCGTGAAAATAAATAATCTTGCAGAAAGCGAGAACTGGAGAAGCAAAGCAGCAAGCAACACTCTCTCACAGACACACACACAACAAACATCCATTTCTGTTGCTCTACTACGTCATCTGGTATAACTGATCTGATTGGCTAAGAGCTACCTGCAGACGCTTTGATAGACATTCTAAGCGCCCAATAAACGGCTCCAGAGGATCATAAACCACACCTCCTCTACGGAGAAATGAACGGCAGGTGTCCAGAAATCTGTCTGGTGTTAGCCAGGCTATATTTGTTCAGGATTTCAACACAATTGTGTTATATGGTTCTTTCAGGGGGGTGAGTGGGAGGAACGGCCTGCCCGATCTGAACCCGAGCGGTGTTTTGTTATTGGACTTCTGTGCTAGTCATGGATTGTCCATAACAAACACCATGTTCGAACATAAAGTTGCTCATAAGTGTACCTGGTACCAGAGCACTCTAGGCCAAAGATCGATGATCGATTTCATTATCGTATCGTCAGATCTGCGGCCGCATGTTCTGGACACTCGGGTGAAGAGAGGAGCAGAGCTGTCAACTGATCACCACCTGGTGGTGAGTTGGATCAGGTGGCGGGGGAAATGCTGGACAGACCTGGCAAACCCAAACGTGTAGTGAGGGTGAACTGGGAATGTCTAGCGGAGGCCCCTGTCTGCAGGGTCTTCAACTCACACCTCCGGAAGAATTTCTCCAACATCCCGGGTGAGGTTGGGGACATGGAGTCCGAATGGGCCATGTTCAAAGCCTCAATTGTTGATGCGGCTGGTAGGAGCTGTGGCCTGAAGGCCGTCGGTGCCTGTCGTGGCAGCAACCCAAGAACCCGTCAAGGCCGTCAAGCTGAAAAAGGAGGCCTTTCGGTCTTGGCTGGCCAAGGGGTCTCTGGAATCAGCAGACAGGTACCGTTCGGCCAGAAGGGCTGCAGCTGCGGCAGTCGCTGAAGCAAAAACTCTTTTTCGGGGGGGCCATGGAGGAGGACTTTCGGTCGGCCTCAAAGAGGTTCTGGAAAACCGTCGGGCGTCTCAGGAAGGGAAAGCAGGGCTTGGCCCAAGCTGTGTTCAGCGGGGGCGGAGACCTGCTGACCCGACCTGTGGATGTCGTCGGACGGTGGAAAGAACACTTTGAGGAACTCCTTAATCCAGCCAACACGTCCTCTGTAGAGGAGGCAGAGTCTGAAGACTCAGGGGAAGACTCACCAGTAACCCTGGCAGAGGTCGCCGAGGTAGTCAAAAAGCTACCCGGCGGCAAGGCGCCAGGGTTGGATGAGATTCGCCCTGAGATGCTGAAGGCTCTGGACACTGTTGGGCTGTCATGGTTGACACGCCTCTTCAGTGTCGCGTGGAGGTCTGGGACAGTGCCAGTGGAGTGGCAGACTGGGGTGGTGGTTCCCATTTTCAAAAAGGGGGACCGGAGGGTGTGTTCCAATTACTGTGGAATCACACTCCTCAGCCTCCCCGGAAAAGTCTACTCCAGGGTGCTGGAAAGGAGGCTCCGGCCGATTGTCGAACCTCGGATTCAGGAGGAACAATGCGGCTTCCGTCCTGGCCGTGGAACAACGGATCAGCTCTTTACCCTTGCGAGACTTCTGGAGGGGGCATGGGAGTTTGCCCATCCAGTCTACATGTGTTTTGTGGACTTGGAGAAGGCCTACGACCGTGTCCCTCTGGGAATCTTGTGGGGGGTACTGCGGGAATATGGGGCACCGGGCTCGTTGCTGCGAGTTATCCGGTCCCTATATAACCAAAGTGAGAGCTGTGTCCGCATACTCGGCTCAACGTCAAACACGTTCCCGGTGGGTGTTGGCCTCCGCCAGGGTTGCCCCTTGTCTCCGATTCTGTTTGTGGTTTTCATGGACAGAATCTCAAGGCGCAGCCGGGGGGAGGAAGGGATCCGGTTTGGTGACCTTAGAATTGCATCTCTGCTTTTTGCAGATGATGTGGTTCTTTTGGCTTCATCAAGCCGGGACCTCCAGCACTCGTTGGGGCGGTTTGCAGCCGAGTGCGAAGCGGTTGGGATGAGAGTTAGCACCTCCAAGTCTGAGGCCATGGTATCTCGGGGTCTTGTTCACGAGTGATGGTAGAACGGAGCGTGAGATGGACAGGCGGTTTGGTGCAGCGTCAGCAGTGATGCGGGCGTTGTACCGGACCGTCGTGGTGAAGAAGGAGCTGAGCCGGAAGGCAAAGCTCTCCATTTACCGCTCCATCTACGTTCCAACCCTCACCTATGGTCATGAACTTTGGGTAGTGACCGAAAGAGCAAGATCGCGGATACAAGCGGCTGAAATGAGCTTCCTCCTTAGAGTGGCTGGGCTCAGCCTTAGAGATAGGGTGAGGAGCTCAGACATCCGGAAGGAGCTCGGAGTAGAGTCGCTGCTCCTTCGCGTCGAAAGGAGTCAGCTGAGGTGGTTTGGGCATCTGGTAAGGATGCCTCCCGGGCGCCTCCCGTTAGAGGTGTTCCGGGCACGTCCAACTGGTAGGAGGCCCCGGGGAAGACCCAGAACACGGTGGAGGGATTATATCTCTCTCCTGGCCTGGGAACGCCTTGGGGTCCCCCAGGAGGAGCTGGACGTTGTGGCTGGGGAGAGGGACATCTGGAATGACCTGCTTAGCCTGCTGCCCCCGTGACCCGGCCACGGATAAGCGGAAGAAAATGGATGGATGGATGGATGGATGGATGGTTCTTTCACTTTCAAGTTTTACCTACAAATATTAAACTGAAATAAAACTGTTGCTGAGATTATTCTCAACCACACCAAGAGCCACAGCAATGATGTTAATACTTAAAATATTTGTACATGTTTAATTGCTCATACCTTCTTTATATTTCTAATTTATATTATTTGTTTACTATTTATTGTTACTCTGATTGAAAGCTCTCTATCTTGCTATCCATTTTACCACTGTAACACTCAAAATTTCCCAGCTGGGGGACTAATAAAGCAAATCTTAATCTTAATAATGAATTTCATAGATAACCTGGGCATACAGCATGTCTGATTAACAGAATGGTATTTCTGTGAAGGATATTTATTATAGGAAAAACTATCAGAAACTGTTAAAAGGTGTTTCTATCGACCAACCTGTGCAGCAAACAATAATATGCATGTAAATAAGTGACAGAAACAAAATGTTCAGTGTTCAAAATGAGCCAGCTGTGAACAAAATGTGCACTTTGTCTCCATCTTGTGTCGTTTACGGGAAGTAAAATGTGTCCATGCAGCCACATACTGTACACATTCTGTACATTCAGTCATGTTGGTGACATGATGCACATGTGAGCATGTTGTTTCTGAAAACTGCATTAAATAGGAGACAAAATGACTCAAATGTAGCAGTGGAAGAATTTCTGAAACAGAGCTGTCTTGTTGGAAATGCTTCTCCATCTGTGCAGCCTTCACACACTGAGTCAGCATTTGTTTTTCTGATGTCTAAAAGTGAAATATATATATTTATGTTCAGGAGACTGTTATGTTATAATGATTAGTTTTTAACCTTTCAACTGCTGTTTTTATAGTTTATAATGTGGTGAAGCTGCAGGAGGGAAAAGTTTAACCATCTTTTAAATGTGATTTCTGACTGTTTCTAATGTTAACAAACCTCAACTAACTAATGCCTCCGTTTATTTGTAATATTATTGGTACAATTAATGGCATATTAGTTAATTTATCGAGTTATTTATACTAATTTTGGCAGCTGCCATCTGTCATATTTTAGTAATCAAAACAATGTAGGTGTGTTTTTGCAGCCTGGAACAGCACTTATATATTTTTAATAGGACACTTTATCAATTTATCTGATTATCTGGTGTTGTGTTATTCTTATTTTACTGTATTTTATTGTATATTTGGAGCAACCTGACAATAATTTCCTTGAGGATTAATAGAGTTCTATTTTATCTTATATTAGTTACAGGGTCATGATATCCAGGCAGACGATGCTGTTGAGTTTTTCAGATTAAGTTTTTTTGTCACTTAATAAAAAACGACTTGACATCTGCACTACTGGAGGTGATTTTCTATGTTAGTACCAACCTGAGCAGGGGCACGAGGCTGCTGCTGGACGCTGCTGCTCCCGTCCTGCAGAGTTTGTGTTTCAGCGTGGGACGCGGTACCAGTCCCAGGTCTCCTGGTCTGTAGTGGGCCAGCTCGAACTGGAGACTCGCTGCTGGATTCAGGATCACGTCTCTGAAAAGACAAAGCAGCAGTTTGGTTTTTTATTTACTTTTATGATCATTTGTCTCATTGGCAACAGCTGAGACTTTAATTTATTTGATTTAAACATCAAAACGTCTCAAAGAAATGCACTTAAATATGCAATCAAGCATATTAAAGTCAAAGATTATTTCTATATGTAGCTGATTGAAACTGTCTCACAATCAGGTGCACAATGCAGGAAAAAAAGAGCCACAAGCAGCTCCTCTAAAAAAGGAAAAATATCACTTGATGTAGTTACCCGGCTGCTGCAGGGTCAGAGGTCAGCAGCTCGTCTTTCTCAGCAGCAGAGTTTGTGAATGAGGGTCGATCCAAGACCAGCAGCAGCTTCTCCATCAGCTGCTTAGAGTCCAAGTCCTGGTCTGTGGGAGCATCCTGCAGGGACAAGAGCAGAGGCTGAAATGTGGTTCTGACACCTAAAGGAGCAGGAACAAGCACAGAATGAATACTGTGGATGGATATATGAGCAAGAGGCAAAGTAGTCCCAAAACTGCATGCATGTAACAGTATGTGCTTTTTATGGGAAAGGGAAAAGAATGCAACTTAAAATGCAGCATGGCAGGTTTTTTCTTGTCTACCATCAGAGCTTGTCTGAGAGTGATGGCTGCTTCCTTCATGATGCTCTTCATCCTGCTCCTCCTCCTCTTCTCCTCCTGCAGCTCCGCCTGCAGCCGACTCAGCTCGGCTCTGTTTTTACTGCACTGCTCCGACAGAGAGGCTCGGTCCTGTCTGAAGACAGAGAGAAACTAAATACAACTACAACAAGTCCACAACATGTCACTGATGCTTAAGGTTATATTGTGCAACTATATTGCATGTTATTAGATATTTTAGTAGATCAGTCGTCAGTCTAATTTTTTGATATACTGTGTACACTACAGGCCAAAAGTTTGGAAGCAATTTAAATGTTCTGTTTACAATGTCTTTCTTAAAAACCAGTCTGGATTCTTTGGATTTCTGGATGTTTTTACTACATGATCAGACTTTTCCTTTATTGAATTGAACCATTTTCTTCCATTGACCTTTAGGTAAACATTGATGTTATCAGACCATTGGTGAATAAATGTTACCAAAAAAAAGAAGGGTTTAGTTTTAGGGTTGATAAGATTTGGAACAGTCACAACTTCAGTGTAAAAATAAAAAACAAAACAAATCACAGTTTGCATTTTTCACTTTAGCTTTTTGGCTTTTGACAGTTTGGATACAAAAACCCTCAATAAATCTCAACTGTGTTCATATCTCTGACAAACTACCACAGAAATGGATCAAACTGAAGCAGCTGAGTAAAGAAACAAGAGTTCAGATTTATACATTAAAGAAAGAAGGAAACACAAAGTCTAAGCAATAAAAACCCAAAGATAATTATAGTAAAGATGTGTTCTAATAAGTGACTCTTTATGTAATAATCATGTTTATTTTGTTGAAAAGTATAGCAATGAAACTATGATCTTTTTTGTATAAATTTGATCTTGCTTCCAAACTTTTGGCCTGTAGTGTGTGTGTGTGTGTGTGTGTATGTATATATATAATTATTTATTTTTCTTCCCCAGGATACTCAGGAAAGAGTTTTTTACGTAACACATTAAATAGTAGAACTGATCTGCAGTGGATACTTTCTTTAGTTAAAGGATCAATGTTTTAGGATTTTAATGAGGAATTGCTGGCAGAAATTGAATATAATTGATATAAATATATAATTGTTTTATTATGACTTTTAAGAGAACTGGTATATAAGCAACTAAAACTAAGAATCCTAGGCCACCACAGGTCTTCTAGTGGACGAGTATTCAGTTGGTTGTAAGCTGCATCCTCTCCTCTACATGCCACTAAATCCTGCACACTGAACCTTTAACTTCTCTACTTTCTGTGTTTTCTTTGTCAACACTGACTGTTAAAACAGCCACAAATTACACCAATTTACTGTATATACTTTAGGTTTTGTTTTAGTGTCAACAGCTGAATATTTCAATGAGCAGAGCTTCAGTCAGCTGCTTTTAGTCGAGTGTTTGCATCACTGTTCCTGCACGTTTTCTTTTGTCTTTGTTTGTTTTGTCCAGAAGTTTTTATGTTTTCAACCTAACAGCAGTCAGTAGTATGTGTAGAGTAGAGCTGCAGTAATCTCTGACCTGAGCGTCTCCATCTCCGCCTGCTCTCCTGTGTGTTTGCTCTGAAGCTGCTCCACTTCCTGCTTCCAGTCTTTGAGCTCCGCCTGCAGCTGCTGACACTTCTCTGTCAGCTGCTCCACCACCTGACGGAGGGAACATATCATGTATTTAAACATCACTGAGTTAATATCGGTTCTTACAGGATCAGTGTCTCTGCTCCTCTGACCTTCTTGCGGATGCAGCTCTGGCGGGACGTCTCACTGAGCATCTCCTCCAGGATGTCCACGTCCACGCTGAGTCGGCTCTTGCGGCCCCTGAGGGCCGAGTTCTCCTCCATCAGGGCCCGAGTCTGCTCCGACAGCAGGCTGATCCGAGCCTTCACCTCCGTGTTCTCCTGGAGGGCCGACCTGGTGGTCTCCGGGACCTTCTGCTCCACCAGGAGCTGCAGCTCCGCCCTCATGGCCGCCACGTGGATCTCCATCTCCGTCTCCAACCTGAATGTAGGCGCAGCATATTAAACAGTACTGAAGGTTTGGAGAATGAATTAAATTTTATCTCTTTTGTACATTTTTTGTCTTTTTTTGGTCATTTTTGTGACCAAAAGAAGATGTGAAAAGACACAAAATGACCAAAAGAAGACACAAAAAAGACACAAAAAGACATAAAATGACCAAAAAAGAAACAAAAGATGTAAAATCCCAAAAAAGACATAAAAAGACACAAAAAGACAAAAAAAACTCCACCAAAAAAAAAAAATCAGGTCACTCTGCTCGGGCCAGTTCATCGCTGCTTGTTAGCCTGGGTATACCCAGACTGCCTTGCGCGCTCGAATTTGATTTCGAACCTCCAGGCAGTCTGGAAACGAGGCGATTATCTTAGCCCTGTTTTAGGGATCCAATCACAGAGCGGGGAGGGACGGTGAGACGATGACGCGTACTACTCGGCACTTGGAAGCTTTCCGGATCCAACATGGCTGCTGCAGACGTGAAACTCTCTTTAGCTGTAGATGGTGTTTTAAATAGTTTAGAGCGAAAGTTGAAAGGCGAAAGGTCTCTCGGCAGCTCCGCTGTCCCCCGGCTGGTAGCGAGATCACCGGTAGCGGGGCTATTAGCGCCGAGCCGGTGAGACCGCCGGTCACCGCCGGTGATCTCGCTCCGAATCGGGGGACAGCGGAGCCCCCAGAGACCCGCAGCAGCTTGTTTATTGCCCATAAAATCAGTGGATGTGTGTGGCTGAATGACATGAGGGGGAATAAAGCGTGAAAATAAATAATCTTGCAGAAAGCGAGAACTGGAGAAGCAAAGCAGCAAGCAACACTCTCTCACAGACACACACACAACAAACATCCATCTCTGTTGCTCTACTACGTCATCTGGTATAACTGATCTGATTGGCTAAGAGCTACCTACAGACGCTTTGATAGACATTCTAAGCGCCCAATAAACGGCTCCGGAGGATCGTAAACCACACCTCCTCTACGGAGAAATGCATTGAAGGTGTCCAGACCTAATCTCCAATGAGATTTGGTCTGGTGTTAGCCAGGCTAGCTGCTTGTAGCTTTAATTGATCTTATTTTAAGAGTTAATTTCTCATTAAGTGTTCAACATGCTTATTTCTAGATTTAATAATCTTCATTTAAGAAATCTTGTCAAGGTAAATTATCTGTCCATGCAGCAAGATCATCTCCCTCAGATTTAGTGTTTTTATTTTGTTTTTAGACTAAACACCTTTTTTGCAGTGTTTGCAGATGTAACAGTGTGAGAAAATCACCTCTTCTTCTCCAGCAGCGCGTTCATCTCCAGGCTGTGGATGGTAACTCTGTGTTCCTCCTCCCGGCTGGAAAGCTGCTTCTCCAGAGTGTCCATGTTGGACATCAGCTGCTCCTTCTGCTTCTGGAACTCCTCCAGACCAGCCAGTCTCGCCGCTTGGAGGAGGAGGAGGAGGAGGAGGAGAAGGAGAAAGAAAGGATAAACCCTCTAAAACTCTGTTCATGTGACCGCCAACATGCTGCAGTAAGAGCAACATGGTCTCACAGAAATCCGTGAAATAGCCACGGATTTCGCTTAACTCAAAATCCGTGGAATAGCCACGGAATCGCTCAAATTTCCATGAAACTGACACGGATTTCGCTACAATGCAAGTTAATGACAGTCATATTTTTCTGGCGAGATCTTCACCACAAAGTGATTATGTACATTCACTGAGTGAATATTTAGAAAATAAAACATATATTTCTCGCTAGAAATGTGATCAAAATCCATTTTTATGCAGAAACAAAGTCAAAATATTAATTTTTTCACTAAAAATGAGAGAACTTTCCGCCATGTTTTTTGTTCTGACCGCCGGAACCTTGAAAGTCACGTGACTTGGAACAAACCAATAGGAACAAATATCAATGGGATGGCCACGGGATATGACTGTCTTTAACTTGCATCGAGCGAAATCCGTGTCAGTTTCACGGAAATTTGAGCGATTCCGTGGCTATTCCACGGATTTTGAGTTAAGCGAAATCCGTGGCTATTTCACGGATTTCTGTGAGACCAGGTTCAGTAAGAGACGTTCAGCCTCACCGAGTGTTGTGTTTTCTGCCGTGACTTCTTCTATCCGGTGTTGAAGCTCCCGCCTCAGCTGAGCCTGGTGCTCCCTCAGGGCCTCGCTGTCCTGCTCGGCTGCCTGCTGCTGACTCTCCAGGCGCTCCGTCAGCTCCTCCACCTCCGCCTCCTTGTCCAGCAGCGAGCGCTTTAGGTACTCAACAATGTCTTTCTTCTCCTTCTCCAATGCTCTGAACTGACTGTTGGAGTCCTTCTTCTGCCTCTCTAGTTGGTCACATTTCAGCTGATACCTGCAGGAGGAGCAGACAAACATTTGTTCATTCTTGCTGTGGTCGAAAGTAACTTAAATTGTATGCAATTACAACTGATTTATTTCATATATACCTAAATATGTCTATTTTTTTCATAGCTTGGAAAGTTTGTAATCATAGCCTTTACACTGCAAAAAAGGTGTTTAGTCTAAAAACCAGATAAAAACAGTAAATCTGAGGGAAATGATCTTGCTGCATGGACAGATAATTTACCTTGACAAGATTTCTTATATTAAGATTATTAAATCTAGAAATAATCATGTTGAACGCTTAAAATAAGAAATTAACTCTTAAAACAAGATAAATGATCTAACACTTCTAAATCTAAGTTGTTTTTTTCTTGGTAAGAAACAAATAACTTGCAGGTCACCAGGTCGGACCAGTTCATCACTGCTTGCAGCTTTAATTTGATCTCTTTTGTACATTTTTTGTCTTTTTTGGTCTTTTGTGACCAAACAAAGATGTAAAAAGACACAAAATGACAAAAAAAAATATACAAAAAAGACACAAAAAGACATAAAATGACCAAAGAAGAAACAAAAGACGTAAAATCCCAAAAAAGACAAAAAATACCTCCAAAAATATATAACAATAGTAGGTATTTGTTTAAGATTTTAAAGTACTTTTACTTAAGTGTTTCCATTTCCTGCTACTTCATACGTCTACTCCACTAAACATCAGAGGAAAACACTTTATTTGTGTCTCTACTACATTTTCTTGATAACTTTGAAAATTCTGGAGGGAAATTCACAAGCTGGATCCAGTATATAAAGTAGTTTAAATCAGCTCCACCTTTACCAGCTTCAAAGTAAATGTGATGTACACACCAATAATTATAATTCAATAATATACATTTTATTCTGAAACAGGCCACTGTGCATAATGACTAATTTTACTTACTAGCTGTTAAGTAAATGTAATGGAGTCAAAAGTATAATATTTGTCCCTGAAATGCTGTCGAATATCAGTTTAACTGAGCATAAAGTTAAACCAGCTTAATCCACAGTTACACAAGTAAAGTACCTTAAAATTGGTGCAGCGATACACTTTTGCTGATAAATTATTTGACAATTGACTATTTTTTATTATTAATAATAATAATAATAATTATGAATAATATTAGTGTGTACGTATAATATTATTGTTATTCATAATAATTAGTTTCCCAAATTATACTTGTCTAACCCTTTGATGCACAACATATAAACACCTTCTAATGCACAACATGGGTCTAAAATGACCTCGTGCATTAGAAGCGTAGTGATACAAAAAGTGATTCACTAAATTAACAATTTGAGTATATGTGTAAATATTTTTGTCTTATTTTGAAGGTTTAACTTTAAAAGAGTTGTTAGAACCACCAGATTACATTGGAAAATCACATATTTTAACATTTGAGATTTATTAGAGCCACCAAATAATAATTACCATTGGAAAAACACCAATTTAACAAAATAGGATAGTTAATATTTGTGTCTTCTTTGTCAGGTTTTAAATTGGTGACAACATATAAACACCTTCTAATGCACAACATGGGTCAAAAATGACCTTGTGCATTAGAAGCGTAGTGATTAAAAAAAAAAAGGGTTTTTATTCAAAAAGTAAGAAATTAAAACAAAAAAATAAGTTATTTGAGGAAAACCTGGAATACTGAATGATGAAATTAATTTATTGCAAAGATATAGAATATAAAAACTTAATCTGGTCACTTTGGACCCATGTTGTGCATCAAAGGGTTAAATTACTTTCCACCACTAGTTATGTTATATTTTTCATTTTTGGTGTTTTAAAAGAAACAAACTAAATGTTAATTTCAAAGCTAACAGCATGACGTCACATTAGAATGTTAATTTCAAAGCTAACAGCATGACGTCACATTAGAATGTTAATTTCAAAGCTAACAGCATGACGTCACATTCGAAAAGTGAGCTGAAGTGATTTTTTTTTTTTTTTTTTGTGAAACATGACCAACAAAGTTAACTAATATTAAACATATTATCACATTAATCCCATTAAAGTATTTTAACTTAAACTGATTTATTTCCCTAAATGGAGAAACACTTAAAAAACTGCCTCACCTCTCCAACTGCTCGTTCAAATACCGTATTTGAATCAGATATAAATCCTTTTCTTTGTCGCCAGACTCTGTTTTATCAGTAGGAGTCGAAGAACTTTGATTTTTCGGTGTTTTCTTGTCTTCATTTTGCTTTTCGCCGCTTTTCTTCTCCTTCTTTTTGGGCATTGTGTCACAGAAAGTTGGTCAAAGCGAGAAAACTACAACTAACGTTATGTTGTTGCTAGGCGATGATGCCTTCAAGGACTCCTCGGAAAGTTTGCTGCTTTACACGGGTACTTTGAGTTGCAAGCGGGTAAAAACCGGTAAATAAATGTACATGAAAAATATATTTATATCGGTCTTTTAACAAATACAGGCTTGTGCTACTATGTATTACAGGTATAGCGTTTGATCAAATGTTTTTGACCATATTTACGAGTAATTGATATGCACCGGTAAAGCTGTTTAAATCCTGATTTTTTTGGCTGAGCTTTAAAGCCGCACAAGATTTGAGTGGGGAAAAAAACTAAAAAAAATTTAATTAAGAGTTAATAATAAAAAATTAAAATAATAATAATAAAAGTAATAATAATAATAATAATAATAATAATGATAATGTGAAGGACGGAAGTATTGAACTCATTTACTAAAGTAAAGTAAAATAAATAAATTAAAAAAACTTTAAAAAACTGATTTGAAAATGAGAAATTAAAATGATTAAAAGGAAAACTTGAAAATCTTTACATTGTAGATAATAATTACAGTGAGTTACTTGTTAATTGCTGCCAATAAGTTACTGTAAAAAAAAAATTAAAAAAAAAAATATTTACAGTGTATATATTATTAAATGTGTCCACCAGCCCAGGTGATTTCTGGCTCAGTGGCTCCCTGAGGTGGAGTGAGCCAGTATTACAGTACAAAAAAATTGCTACAGTGTTTTCTTTCTACATTTTTCTGTCATGTCATTAAATGTCAGCTGTTCATCTTTTCATTTGGTACACGTTGACTTTGCTGCTGTCCTCCTGTGGCTCTGAGAGCAGCCATAATAGAAAGGTTAAATGTGTTAAATCACAGACTTCATTATAATCTATAATCATTATTACCATATGCTACAGAGGCAATTAAACCCAGTGTCAGTTAGCGTGCAGCAGCAGGACCTCAGCCAATGAAGTGTAGCAGTTATTTATCCTGAGCTGGTGGCTCAGCACCGTGTAAACGCTGCTTTTTAATTGGTAACTTTTCATCCCCTCTCCATTTGGCTGCACGGCTTTTTAATTGGGTGCCTTTTGTGTATTTCACCTCACTTCACTCCCTGCCTATAAATCCACTCGGCTGACTGAGTGACCAGAGTGGAGGTTAATTCAGTTTCAGCTCAGCCGAGCCTGCAAATTAATATGGTATTAACTAAACACGTAGCATATGATGGAAAAAAAAGAGCTACAGTAGACATATTTTAGTAGGATGCTACTCAGATATAATAGCAGAACTACAGGGGGAATTATTACAGTAATACCACTGAATATTTTAACCCTTTGGAGTTTGGGGCTAATTTATCGCTTTTTGACTCCTTTTCATTCTGCCTGTATAATCCACTTAAAAGTCTTTACCATGTTGTGTTGGTATCATTGTTTTCAGCACAACCTCATATGACCTGATTATTATTATCCCTTAAATTATAATATAATGATCATATTATTATTATTATTATATATTATTATATTTTCATTTTGACTTACTGGATCAACATTTTGAACACAAAAAAACACAAAAAAACACACAAAAAAACACATAAAACACAAAAAAACACACACAAAATTACAAAAAACACACACAAAAACACACCAAAAACATTAAACATTTTTTTAAACAAAAAACACAAATAACACACATAGAAACACACAAAAACACACAAAGAAATGACAAAGAACACAGATAAAACCACAGAAATTACAAAAACACACAAAAACAGTAACAGTAAACACAAAAGATTGCATTAAAAATGCGGAATGCACACTGCAAAATTAGAAAAATCTCTGCAAAAAAAGTAAAATCATGTTACTTATTCATTAACAAACCTCCCTTAGATCATCATTCCATCACATTAGACCATGCAAAGTAAGAACAGCAGGAGTTGACAATAAGTTAACTTATATGAAAATTAATCTGAGAGCAAACTAGCAAGTTATTTACAACCAGTTTCACTTCTAGTATAATTCAGAGGTAAAAATTGTACTTGTTTCTCTCCACTACATTAATTTGACAACTATATAATATCTTCATCTTAAAAGTAACTAATAGCTGTTAAATAGACTGAATGTAGTGGGGTAAATGGGTTAATATTTGCCTCTGAAATGGTGAGTACAAGTATAAAGTAGTAATTAAAGTAGCCTAACTTACTGAGAAGCTCAAACTTTATCAGCTGCAACACTGTGATACAAAGTGATTAATACATCCATAATTATAAAATGTATTACATCTATATGATATACCTTATTGTTACAGGAGCCATTCTGCACAACAAACACTTTTACTGTTGTTACTTCAGGTAAATATTGATGTCAAAGCACACATGCAACAATTGTTTTAAAAAATAAATAATATTTTACTAATAATTTAAATTTCAATCAGGGTGCAGTGATGTCACGGTCCTGCTTGCTTTCTCTCATGTTTCCTGCATTAGAGTAAATAGGCTAATATTTGCCTCTGACATGGTGTATGAGTACAAGTATAAAGTAGTAATTAAAGTAGCCTAACTTACTGAGAAGCTCAAACTTTATGAGCTGCAACATTGTGATATAAGGTCATTAATACATCTATAATTATAAAATGTAGCGTTTCCTGTTTATTGTGGTGCCTGGTACAACTAAAGGTACATTTGTTTGGACAAATATAATGATAACAACAAACATAGCTCATAAGAGTTTAAGTTATGAGCCGATATCTAGACATTTTCCATGATTTTCTTGATAATAATCAAAACCATTGTCAAGAAAACCATGAAAAATGGTAACAAAATAATAAATAAAAAACCACACATGCAACAATTGGCTTTTAAAAAAATAAAAAATAATATTTGACTAATAATTTAAATATGAAAACTGAATCAGAGTGAGTGCAGCATGAGTGATGCCAGCTTCTCTCCCCCGTTTCCAGTCGTTTCCTCCCACCAGTCACATGACTTTACATCTATAATTATAAAAGGTATCCTTTATTATTACATCTATATCACATACATTATTGTTACAGGAGCAGTTCTGCACAACAGGCACTTTTACTGTTGTTACTTCAGGTAAAAAAAATAAATAAATAAGGATGCAAAAGCACACATGCAACAATTGGCTTTTTGAAAATTAAATATATTTGACTTATAATTTAAATATGAAAACTGAATCAGAGTGAGTGCAGCATGAGTGATGCAACTCGTCCTGGTGCCACCAGTCACATGACTGTCCATATATAATTATAAAATGTATCCTTTATTATTACATCTATATCACATACATTATTGTTACAGGAGCAGTTCTGCACAACAAGCACTTTTACTGTTGTTACTCCATGTAAAAAATAAAAAATAAAAATAAAAAAAACGATGCAAAAGCACACATGCAACAATTGCCTTTTTGAAAATTATTATTAATTAATAATTATATTTGACTAATAATTTAGTTTAGTTTCCAGCTCGTTTCCTCCCACCAGACACATGACTGTACATCTATAATTATAAAGTGTATCCTTTATTATTACATCTATATCACATACATTATTGTTACAGGAGCAGTTCTGCACAACAAGCACTTTTACAGTTGTTACTTCAGGTAAAAAATAAAAAATAAAAATAAAAAAACGATGCAAAAGCACACATGCAACAATTGCCTTTTTGAAAATTAATTATATTTGACTAATAATTTAAATATGAAAACTGAATCAGAGTGAGTGCAGCATGAGTGATGCATCTCGTCCTGGAGCCACCAGTCACATGACTGTCCATATATAATTATAAAATGTATCCTTTATTATTACATCTATATCACATACATTATTGTTACAGGAGCAGTTCTGCACATCAAGCACTTTTACTGTTGTTACTCCATGTAAAAAAAAATAAAAAAAAATAAAAAAAGGATGCAAAAGCACACATGCAACAGTTGGCTTTTTGAAAATTAATTATATTTGACTAATAATTTAGTTTAGTTTCCAGCTCGTTTCCTCCCACCAGTCACATGACTTTACTATAATCTATAATTATAAAATGTATCCTTTATTATTACATCTATATCACATACATTATTGTTACAGGAGCAGTTCTGCACAACAAGCACAAATTACAGTTGTTACTCCATGTAAAAAATAAAAAAAATAAAAAAAAAAAACGATGCAAAAGCACACATGCAACAATTGCCTTTTTGAAAATTATTATTAATTAATAATTATATTTGACTAATAATTTAGTTTAGTTTCCAGCTCGTTTCCTCCCACCAGTCACATGACTTTACTATAATCTATAATCATAAAATGTATCCTTTATTATTACATCTATATCACATACATTATTGTTACAGGAGCAGTTCTGCACAACAAGCATTTTTACTGTTGTTACTCCATGTAAAAAATAAAAAATAAAAATAAAAAAACGATGCAAAAGCACACATGCAACAATTGGCTTTTTGAACATTAATTATATTTGACTAATAATTTAGTTTAGTTTCCAGCTCGTTTCCTCCCACCAGTCACATGACTTTACTATAATCTATAATTATAAAATGTATCCTTTATTATTACATCTATATCACATACATTATTGTTACAGGAGCAGTTCTGCACAACAAGCACAAATTACAATTGTTACTCCATGTAAAAAATAAAAAATAAAAATAAAAAAACCATGCAAAAGCACACATGCAACAATTGCCTTTTTGAAAATTAATTATATTTAATTAATAATAAATATAAATTATATTATAAATTAATTAATAATAATAAATAAATATGAAAACTGATTCAGAGTGAGTGCAGCATGAGTGATGCCAGCTTCTCTCCCCCGTTTCCAGCTCGTTTCCTCCCACCAGTCACATGACTTTACATCTATAATTATAAAATGTATCCTTTATTATTACATCTATATCACATACATTATTGTTACAGGAGCAGTTCTGCACAACAAGCACTTTTACTGTTGTTACTCCATGTAAAAAATAAAAAATAAAAATTAAAAAAAAAGGATGCAAAAGCACACATGCAACAATTGCCTTTTTGAAAATTAATTATATTTGACTAATAATTTAAATATGAAAACTGAATCAGAGTGAGTGCAGCATGTGTGATGCAACTCGCCCTGGTGCCACTAGTCACATGACTGTACATATATAATTATAAAATGTATCCTTTATTATTACATCTATGTCACATACATTATTGTTACAGGAGCAGTTCTGCACAACAAGCACAAATTACAGTTGTTACTTCATGTAAAAAATAAAAAGTAAAAATAAAAAAAAACGATGCAAAAGCACACATGCAACAAATGCCTTTTTGAAAATTATTATTAATTAATAATTATATTTGACTAATAATTTAGTTTAGTTTCCAGCTCGTTTCCTCCCACCAGTCACATGACTTTACTATAATCTATAATTATAAAATGTATCCTTTATTATTACATCTATATCACATACATTATTGTTACAGGAGCAGTTCTGCACAACAAGCACTTTTACTGTTGTTACTTCAGGTAAAAAATAAAATTAAAAATAAAAAAAAAAGGATGCAAAAGCACACATGCAACAATTGCCTTTTTGAAAATTAAATATATTTGACTAATAATTTAAATATGAAAATGGAGTGCGGGATGTGATGCAACTCTTGCTGGTGCTGCCAGCTTCTCTCCCCGTTTCCAGCTCGTTTCCTCCCACCAGTCACATGACTGTCCATATATAATTATAAAATGTATCCTTTATTATTACATCTATATCACATACATTATTGTTACAGGAGCAGTTCTGCACAACAAGCACTTTTACTGTTGTTACTCCATGTAAAAAATAAAATATTTTTTTTTTTTTAAAAAGGATGCAAAAGCACACATTCAACAATTGCCTTTTTGGAAATTAATTATATTTAATTAATAATAAATATAAATTATAAATTATATTATAAATAAATTAATAATAATAAATAAATATGAAAACCGAGTCAGAGTGAGTGATGCAACTGTTGCTGGTGCTGCCAGCTTCTCTCCCCCGTTTCCAGCTGGTTTCCTCCCACCAGACACAGCAGCAGGGCGGGGAGGGACGGTGACCTTACAGCCTCCATCCTGGCACCAGGACACGGCCAGAACCCAGCGAGCCAGCCGGGACCAGCTGAGTCTGAGCTCCAGTCTGTCTCCTGACCACCACCACCATATTTGTTTTACTTTGTTTAATCTTTTATTATTATATTATTATCAGCAGCCATGAGCAAGGACAAGCAGGGCAAGCAGGTGCCTGATGTCCCCGGGTCTCTGTCCGGGTCCCTGTCCGGGTCCCTGTCCCCCTCCAAGGGCCTCAAACCGCCCAGGATGCCCAAGTGCTCCCGCTGCCGGAACCATGGCTACGTGTCCCCCCTCAAGGGACACAAGCGCTTCTGCAACTGGAGGGACTGCCAGTGTCCCAAGTGTAAGCTGATAGCGGAGCGGCAGAGAGTCATGGCTGCCCAGGTAACCGTTAACCGTTATCTTTTATTTTTAAAAATAACCGTTACTGTTACTAAGGGTTACAGTTACTAACGGTTACAGTTACTAAGCTACTGTTAGCTTAACAAAAATTACCTTATTAAAACACCAATATTCGACAAAAATGACAGTTTATTCCCTTGGAAACAGACAAACCAGTACTTTAATGTTTAAAAAAAAAAAAAATTGGAGTTATGTTTTTTAATTTGTGGATAAGTTTACGTTAATTGTTTTTCCTTTTTTTTAAATTTGTGTATAAACAAACGTTGGAAAATGTAGCTAAGTGGCTAGTTAGCTTAGTTTATAACGGCCGGAAGTTTACCGGAATGTATACATTTGAATATGTTTTAGGTTTTATGAGCATATTGCTACACTTGTTGCTTACAGTGGAAAATATATAATTTATTATTAAATAACAAGGAGGCTTCAGTGACAGAAAAGCCGCTTTTACTATATATATATATTATATATATATATATATATATATATATATATATATAATATATATATATTTTATATATATATATATATATATATATATATATATTTTTTTTTTTTTTTTTTTTTTTGTTAACTTTGTAGCAATTAGGGCTGCAACTAATGATTATTATCATTATCGACTAATTTGATCAATAAACTGTTGAAAAATATCAATGAGTGTTTCCCAAACCACAAGATGACGTCCTCAAATCTCTTGTTTTGTCCACAAATCAAAGAGATATTCAGTTTATTGTCATAAAGGAATAAAGAAACCAGAAATATTCACATTGAAGAAGCTGAAATCAGAGAATTTGGACTTATTGTCTTAAAAAAAAACCTGCTCAAACTTATTGAATAATTGTTGCAGCTCTAATAAACTATTAATATGTTTTTAAGTTTTATGAGCATATTGCTGCACTTGTTGCTTACAGTGGAAAATATATAATGACAAACCAGCAGGTTAATGTTTAAAAAAATAATTGGAGTTATGTATTGAACTCGTGGATAAGTTTAGCTTAATTGTTTTTCCTATTTTTTTATTTGTGTATAAACAAACGTTGGAAAATGTAGCTAAGTGGCTAGTTAGCTTAGTTTATAACAGCTAAATACTTTACAGAAATGTATACATTTTAATATGTTTTAGGTTTTATGAGCATATTGCTACACTTGTTGCTTACAGTGGAAAATATATAATTTATTATTAAATAACAGGGAGGCTTCAGTGAGAGAAAAGCCACTTTTACTGTATTTTGAGGTATTTTACTTTGTAGCAATCTACTCTGCAGCTTGAATAAACATTTAAGCAACATGCTGAGTTTTAGGTTTTTAATTAAAATCCATTTTTGGCTAGATTCATTGATAGTTGTTTTTATTTTTTTCTAATGTTTTTTATTTTTATTTCAACACATACAAGTTCAGTTTAACTTGGAGTTGCATATCATAACAAGAAAGAAGAGGTCTGTAGAGATGATTTACATGATACAAAAACCTTTATAATGTTAGAAACTATATACAGTATCCTCTTATTATTAGAAAATTAAATGTGCAACATTTTTTGTGTCACCCAAGCAGCATCAAAAATCAGAAATAAATGTACATTTAAAAAAAACAATCATAAGACAAGTGCAATGATAGTTGTGTTTTTTCTAGATTAAAATGTGTTTAAAAAAAACTATGGTATGGGTAGATGGCAAGATAGATAAATATCATTAACCTTGATAGATACTTTATTTATCATAATAGAAATCTAACAAATCTAACAACAAACAAACTAAATATGTTTCTAAAAAACAACTAAAACAAGGTTCTAACTCAGGCTAGGTTATGCTCTTATATCCCTTGATCTACCATCTTTTTTAAAATAAATTAATAGTTTGGTCTAGAAACATGCTAATCAAAATCTATATAGGACATGTTTGTGTATGTATGTATGTATGTATGTACGGTATATATATATATATATATATATATATATATATAATTTAATTTTTTATAATTATTTTTTTATATAGATTGATGCACTAATTTACTAATAGTTTCATCTCTAGACCTAACTTTAACTCTAAACACATGGTTGTAAACTGTACATCAGTATCACAAATAAAGTACGACCTGTATATTGATAGCTTATATTGGTGTGGTTACAAATTAGTATTCTGTATTTGACTATGTTTTCTGTATCTCACTCAAAATATATTCTTTATTTTATCTTATTATTTTCATGAATGTGGCATTTGTCTTATCCATTTAATACCTAAACTTTTGATGAAATAAGAAAACAATTTAGGGTATTACGACACATTTTAAAAACATTTTACATTAAATAGGCACAGTGGCAACCAACCTATAGAGTGTATTTCTTATTGAAAAGTGATAATTTACTACCCATGTGTTATTTTAGGTATTATTGTTTGGTAGCATTATGTTTTTATTATCAAGCAGATGAGTCTGTTGTGCAAAGTCTTCAGAAGATAAGAGTAATGTTTTGGTTTTCCTTTCCTCTCCTCCCTTCAGGTCGCTCTGAGACGGCAGCAGGCTCAGGAGGAGGAGCTTGGGATTTGTAGTCCGGTGACTCTGAGCGGCCCTGAGGTGATGGTGAAGAATGAAGCTGGAGCAGACTGCTTGTTCTCTGTGGAGGGACGATCCCCGACACCAACCGGTACCTCCACTTCTTCTCTCGCTGTCACAGGTGAGCTATTGTCCCACGTGATTCACTTACTGTCCTGAATACATCCTTTATTTAACCAGGTAAAAGTCTCATTGAGATTTTTAAAAAAATCTCTTTTCCAAGACAGACCTGGGAAAGAAAGCAGCATAAAAAGAGACACGTTACAAATTAAACACAGTTATCATAAACAATTAAATACAAATCCAGCATCACAACAACACTGAAGGAGCCTCAGTAGAGACTGACCAAGGGAAATTATTTCTTTATCCTTTAGAATCGATTTAAATTCACAGATTGTGATCAATTCAGACAATTTCAATTCCTTTTGCAAATTGTTCCATGATAAAGGGGCGTAACTAAAAGCTTTCTTACCTAACTCAGTTCTCACTCTTGGCTCCAGCATCTGTACAATAATTTGCGAGCGTAGACCATGTTGAGTTTTGTTTTGACACATGTATGCACACAGGTAAGAGGGAAGCAGCCCAAGAATACCTTTATAGATAAAAACTAACCAATGAGAGAGCCTGAGAACATACAAATGCTGCGTTCGATTGCACTCGGAACCAAGGTTATAATAGTTTTGGATTTTTCATTAGTTTTAGTTTTAATTTCGTTGTGAATTTTTGTTTTCAAATCCAGTTAGTTTTAGTTAGTTTTTAGAGTGAGTTTTCTAGTTTTAGTTTAGTTTTTATTTTTTGAAAATGCTTAGTTTTAGTTTAGTTTTTATTAGTTTTAGTGTTAGTTTTAGTTTTTTTGTAATGGGCTATGTGTTGGGTGCGAGATTCAAAGAGGTCATAATACATTTTGCCTTTATTTCCTTTGGTTTATCATCTCAGCCCCAATAAGGTTATTAACTGTTTTGAATTTTGGTTCTAGTGTAAACATCCAAGTCTCAGTAAACATATTTACCATGTGTTGCACGTTCAAATAGAAACACTGAATTATGAATGAAAAAAGTTGACAAAAACTAAAACTAAGGACATTTCCACTATAATTTTAGGTCGTTTTAGTTAGTTTTGTAACCACGCAATACAGTTTCAGTTAGTTATCGTTTTTTTAAAAACTCTAGTTTTTATTTTTATTTCAGTTAACGAAAATGTTTTTTCAATTCTAGTTTTCATTATTTCGTTAGTTTTCGTTAACTATAATAACCTTGCTCGGAACTCGGAAAGATCCGAGTTGGAAATTCCGACTTCCGAGGTAAATGCGTTTCATTGCTCAGCCTCGGAAAACATGGCCGACCACAGCAAGTTGATGTTTGGATGTCTTTCAAGCATTTAAAAATTATTGTGGGGAAGTACATCAGCTACCTGATACAACATACAGTTAAATGGTTGTGTCCTCTCTGGGTCCAAATAAAGGGTTAGAATTGTGGTCTGCAAATACTTAAGAGACAAAAATATCATTAAATCTTATCAATTTCCTGGATATAATAAAAAGAGGTGCAGTATTACACCTTATAGACTAACGTAGTTTAAATATGGGAAAAACTATAATATTTTTTACACTTTTACTGTGCTTTTTCGCCCCTACTACGCTCACACAAACCCTTAATTAACAGAGTGGGAGTGCAAATACCACTACAAAGTAATCCTACTCTTTTGGTAACACAAATGCTAACTTAAACGACACATAACAGACTAAATGTTGAAGATAACGTGACTGTTTACCTCTCACGGTGTGTGCCGCCATTTTGCTTTGATGTTTTCCGCGTAATTCCGACCTACTCGGGCTGCTTGGATCCTACCCGAATTCCCGAGTCGGAATCCCGAGTTCAAGGGCCGTTATATTGCACTTTTCTGACTTGGAGGTCGGATCTTTCCAAGTTCCGAGTGCAATCGAATGCAGCAAAAGACGGCATTTCAGCTGTGGCATACAGAGTACAATGATGTGTACGATTTCCCAAACCAGTAATGAAACGCAGAGCACAATGATAAACACAGTCCAGCTTCTTAAGGCTCTGCACTACTGATGTAACTAACAGCTGATTATACAGCTCAACAGGTGAGCCTTTAAAGCATGGAAGAAACATGGAAAACACATCTGGAGTGCTAAAGAGCAATTCTACTGTTAAATGCTGAAAAAAAGAGAAAAAAACATGACATGATAATATATATGGGAGAGAGCAATGTTAACCAACAAAACAGGGTTTTGCTCAATTAAAACACAGTTTTGCTCAATTAAATTTACTAAATGTTGTCACTCATTTGTGGTGGTTACACATGAAAAAGTGACTTTATTACATAACCTATTTAGGTGTGCAGTCAGTTCAAAAGAACAAGTATAATCAGGTTTATTTATAGAGCACATTTAAAAACAACCTCAGTTGACCAAAGTGCTGCTATTTTGTGTGTTATATATGTATATAGAAATCACTGTTTTTTTTAAAATTATTTTTATTTTTATTTTTATTTTTTTATTAATTTAGACAAAACACAACACAAATCACCAATGAACAAACAGAGAAAAACAAGAACAAAACAAAAAAACACAACAACAACAGAATCACAAAACCAACCCAAATAAATAAATAAAACCACAATAATAAACAAGAACCTTAACACATCACTGTTAATAGAAATCACTGTTAAAGAGATGATAAAGATATCATCAATAAGACACGTTTCATGGGAAAATAAGTGAAAATTAATTTTTTGGTCACAGCAGCAATAAAAGGCGTTGTTATCTTGCGCGGCGCTGGTGAGGAGGCAGACACAGATATGGTGTTCTCAGCCTGATAGCGAACTTTAGGAGGTGGATTATGACCGAGGGCCAAGGCTGCACGTCTCTTCTCCTTTGTTATGATGTGAGAGTGAACTCTGGGTCTCTGGCTACGCAACAGAGAGGAAAGGCTGAGGTGGAAATAAGGAGTCCAGCACTCACTGTAATTCCCCGATGACAAGAATTCAAACAGGGACAGCAAATCTTTGGCGCCGGTAGTGCACAGTGTCTTCATTGTGCAAGACCGAAAGATCAGGGTCTGCCTGAGAATAATGTGGCCTTGTTGATAAGGAAAGAACAACAGATAATGAGAACACAGATGTAAAAAGTCCCCCCCCTCGAGGCTCTGGGGCCCGCACACGATCCACCCCCGCCTGTCTGTTAACTGTTTACTTTATTAACTTTTATTATAAGAATTAGAAAAAAAGCTAAAATAACTAAGGTGCACATCATCCATCGTAGTGCATGAGGCTTCAGATGAGGGAGCCGCCACACTCTTTAACTGACTCGTGGTCAAAGGAGCGGCTGTGAAACGCTGCATTTCATTCAGATAAATTCTTCACAGAAACATTGACCTGCAGCTCTTCATTTGACGTCTCACTGTGGCTTTTTTTCTACTTGTATTCTCCCTGCAGTGACTTGTTTTACTGAAGAAAAGTCGCTGGCAAAGTTACACTAATTCCATGATAAACACGTTTCACGTTTCCTGTAAACTCTTTGCAATTAAAGTCCCCCCCAGCTTTTATTATGAAGCAGCAAAATTAGGAAATGTTGGTTGTCCATCTGCAGTAACTAGGGGTGTGACGAGATCTCGCAAGATTAAACTTGACAATATTTTTGTGACAGATTTGTGAGTTATCCAAACTTCTATTTGTTACCTGTGGGGGCAATAAAAGGAAAAGAAGAAGAGGAGGAGAAGGAGGAGAAGCAGCAAGCAGCCAGAATGACGTCACAGGGGCCGGCGGCTCATTAAGAAGAGTAAAAACGAATCAAAGCGGGACAGTCCTGCTAACAGTTAGCTCTGTAGCAGTACAGTGTGTATGTGCTAACAGCCTAACAGTTAGCTCTGTAGCAGTACAGTGTGTATGTGCTAACAGGCTAACAGTTAGCTCTGTAGCAGTACAGTGTGTATGTGCTAACAGCCTAACAGTTAGCTCTGTAGCAATACAGTGTGTATGTGCTAACAGGCTAACAGTTAGCTCTGTAGCAGTACAGTGTGTTTGTGCTGCTGCTGCAGGAGGTGTTCACTTAGCGATCTCTGTTTGTTTACAACAAGCACCAGACACTGGCTGTGCTCGCTGAGTAACGCTGTGCATAATAAGCCATGCTGGTTTGTTTATGATCCGCTGCTGACGTTGTGCACAGTTAGCGATGGCGGCCACAGTTGTGTCTCCCGTGTTTAATCTGTTACTCATGTGATCACAGTCAAAACTGTCGCTAAGTGATTACGCGACGATGGAAAACCATACGTCACCTCCAGAGTCTCTAAATCCCTCTGGGGACCTTTTTGTAATGGAGACACGCAGAGTGAGGGGACATTAGAGAGGGCGTGGCCTGAGACTTTCGCGGTGGCCACTCTTCCCCCTAAAGCAAACACGGCTAATGTTGTTTTCACTGGAGAAAAAGAGAGAAATATTTAATTTAATTTATTTTATTTTAACTTTTATAAGTTTTAGTTTCAATTTGTGGAAGAAGAAGTTTATTAAAAGCTCATGCTTGCATCATGCATGCAAAGAGTTATAATGAAACATTTCAAAATACATGTGCAACTTATAAATAAAAGTCTATTGGTCCAGTCAGATATTGTGTCATTGTAGTTTTCTTAAAATCTTGTCTCGTTCTCGTGAACCCAATATCGTGTCTCGTCTCGTCTCGTCTCGTGAGCTGAGTGTCGCCACACCCCTAGCAGTAACTAAACACAACGTCTGTTCAGCTCAACAGGAAACCGTGAAGTATATCAGATATCTGTAAATACAAACAGGGACAGAAAGGGAGAGAAACTAGACTTCTTACCACCAAGGTTTATTTATAAGCTACATAATAACCCAGTTATACAGACTGTTAAAAATGTCTTTCTCTCTGGTCTGCTGCTCAGACATGAGTTAACTATCACCTTACACTGCCTTCAAGGATCAGCTCTGACAGCAGTTGTGGCACTTTAGAGTTTGTGTTATTATACAATTAACTCCCCAATCTGTTTCCAGTGTTCTGAAGTGGGCTCATAAATTTCATTGTGTCTTTAAAATTCTAAATATCCTCACTATGCTCCGACTACCTTGAAACAAATGTGTGTTTCGGTTGTCGGTGTAAAAAAATATGGAATTCCCAACTACAGGATTTAAAAGTTGTCCAGATATTAATAGATTTAACATTTTTTTTACAAATGTGGAAAAAATTGTCAATATGTACTGGAAACTTAAACTGTTTATGATCAGTTGGTTTTTTTGTTTTTTGTTTTTGAGATGTAAACATGTACTTGTATGGGTTTTTGTCTTGCTTGTTTGTCTTTGTTGTTTTAAGTGTTTTGTTATAATCAAAGTTTTGTTGGTGTAGGCTACTGAAAATCAATTGTATGTGATGTCAGACCATCTTTTTTTTATTGTTCAAGTAGGGGGCAGACAAATATAAGAAATGTTTTCTTCTTGCTGCTCCTTTCCAATCATGAAGGTGTAGAGTGTCTCTGTACACATTTTTTTGTTGTCCACCTTCATGAAAGGAACAAAATAAATAAATAAAACTATAAACAATGTTATATTCACCTTCTCTGTGCTACAGGAAAGGGGCACATTCAGGGTTAATTGCAAGGGGCCCCTCACATTTGTGCTGAATGAAAAATGAGGATGATAATTATCATATTTTCCCAATCGGGCAACCAACATTCCTGTTTTGTCATGATGTTTTGTGTTTGGGTCTGTTAAAAACATGTGTGGCCTGCAGATGGTGCTGTTGATAACAATTTGAGCTTGGCTTGGAAGGACTAGAAACATCTTGTAAAGTTACAGTCATCCTTGAAATTTCCTCTGTTAAATGACCAAAATTATGCATAAGTTAAAAATAGTTTTCACTGTGTTGATTTAGTGGTTTTCTGCATCAGCAAAGACTGTAAAAATCTGTAAAAATGTGTGCTTGAGCTCTGCTGTTGGATGCATAATTCATAAAAACATGGCTACTTTTACAAATTTGCATAGTAATCAAAGTTACTTATTATCATTCGTATTTAAATGCATGAATCTGATCCTCTGACTGGGGCTGCAACTAACGATTATTTTAATTATCGATTAATCTGTCGATTATTTAAACGATTAATCGATTAGTTGTTTGGTCAATAAAATGTATAAAAATATCAATGAGTGTTTCCCAAACCACAAGATGACGTCCTCAAATCTCTTGTTTTGTCCACAAACCAAATAAATATTAAATTTATTGTCATAAAGGAACAAAGAAACCAGAAATATTCACATTGAAGAAGCTGAAATCAGAGAATTTGGACTTATTGTCTTAAAAAAAAACGCCTCAAACATCAAAATAGTTGACGAATAATTAAATGATTGAATATTGTTCGATTAATCAAATAATTGTTGCAGCTCTAGTATGTATGTACGGATTCTTATTTATTTGTTTCTACAATTTCACTGGGTATTGTCCATTTTGCAGTAAATTTCTTAACTAAATAAGAAAATATTCAGTACTTTTAAGTATCCCAAGAGTATACAATAATACCCCTTACCATGTGGTTATCTAATAAGGTGAGTTTTTTATTGGATTACCAAAAAAGCTTGCTATATTAGGACATATATCAATATCAATATGTTCAATTACCTAATCAGTAGTTAAGATTTTGGCCATGTTGCCCAAAAAAACTGCTCAAACCAATTATTCCATTATCAAAATAGTTGACGATTAATTTTAATGATCGATGATTGTTCGATTAATCGAATAATTGTTGCAGCTCTAGTATGAATATGGATTCTTATTTATTTGTCTTTACAATTTCACTGGGTATTGTCCATTTTGCAGTAAATTTCTTAACTAAATCAGAAAATATTCAGTACTTTTGAGTATCCCAAGAGTATACAATAATACCCCTTACCATGTGGTTATCTAATAAGGTGAGTTTTTTATTGGATTACCAAAAAGGCTTGCTATATTAGGACATATATCAATATCAATATGTTCAATTATCTAATCAGTAGTTAAGATTTTGGCCATGTTGCCCAAAAAAACTGCTCAAACCAATTATTCCATTATCAAAATAGTTGACGATTAATTTTAATGATCGATTATTGTTCGATTCATGGAATAATTGTTGCAGCTCTACCTCTGACGCATATCTTTATTGCAATAATGATCTCAAATCCAGCCACAGACATTAAACTATAGCCACTGAGCTGATCTTTGTCTTATTTGTGGTGTCCCTCCAGGCAGTCGCTCGGCTCTGTCCCCCGGCCTGTCGGCTGGTCGGGCTCACACTGAGGGATCATCAGACCTGCTGCTGGAGACCTCCTACCTAAACTTCTACCAGCCATCCCGCTACGGTTACTACGGCAACCTCTACAACTATCCACAGTACCAGGTGAGAAACACTCATCACTCAGCTGCTTATCAATAACAGTCAAACTCTACATGATGCCTTTTTTAAGGGCTCATACAAGGAATTGGTGCCTTGATAAGAAATCATAATCTTATTTGAGGGTTTGTTCTCTGAATAAGATCTTAGACCTACGTTTGTAAACTTTATTTGTACTGTGGTATGCTTTTATGAAATTTTGTACTTGAATGGGTGATGTGTGAAGTACAGTTAGGCTAATTTATATTTTTTCTATCCTTTAAATGTTTTTTCTTTATTGTTTTACTATTTATTCTGTTGTTTTGAGTGAAAACCAAAGAGGAATTTCCACTAAGTGGATAATAAAGTTTTCGTATTAGTATTTATATTGCTCAAACTTGACCTGTAACCAAAACTATTGTGGGATTTTCAAGGACTGCCTGGAATATTTTTGATTTCAGTGTAACATTTTTTTTGTTATCATGGTGGAAAAAGCCTCTGAAGCAAAAAGACCATTATGATACAATAACCCCCTTTTGAAACTGGACTATAGTGTTGAATTTGAGAGAAAATATAAAGTTATTAAGCATTTACATGGAAATTTAAGGCAGAAAAAATTAAAAAGCAAATAAAACTTTTTAATCTTGTTTTTCTGCAACTGCTGTCATTAAGGGAGCATTGTATATAAGATACTCTCAGAATGGGTAATAATAATAATTATTATTATAATTTATTTACATTTTATTTGTAATGTACTTTACATTAAAGAAAATCTCAAAGTGCTACAGGTTAAAAGCATAACAGTCTAATTAAAAAAAGGATAAAACAGCTAAAAACAGAAGAAAAAGTATACATATATACATACAAAAGCTGAAAACCATCTGGACGGGAGGAACCAAAGGATTTGCTAAAAAGGAAAGTTTTTAGTCCTTTTTTAAAAGTGTCTATCGCAAGAATAATAGCTAAGAATGTAAGATTAGAACATAGAAAAACAGAGAATTACAAACATTTTCTGGGTTCGCTTTCCAATGAAAAACAACAAATATAACCCCCAAATTTGCTTTGGGATTTTTTAAAGACAGTGCCTCAGGGGTGTCAGGATACAGTACAGTTCACAAGAGTTAAAAATGGAGCCTCTCTACTCTGTTAAAAGAGTGTGTGTGTGTGTGTGTGTGCGTGTGTGTGTGTGTGTGTGTGTTCGAGGGGAAACTTCATATCTAGGCAGCTTCATGCCCAGAAACAGGAGATAAGCTGCTTAGCTACAAATCACCTCAGCATGAACACGTCTCGTTCTTTCTGCTGCCTCATTACGTCACTTGTCACAGTAATATGAAACTCATGCCAGTCAGTGTGCTGAACTGTGTGGATGCACAGCTGGAAGACTTTTAGTTTCAGTATTCGTCTATCAAACCAAAATCATTAGTCTCTCCAACGATCTTTACATTGAAAATCTTTAGAGATATTCATCAAGCTTGAAATCAGAAGTCTCAGAGGGTTTTTTTCTGTAAAGTTGGAGAAGCAAACTTGTTACCTGAAGAGTTACGAACCTGGACTGAACATGTGGGTGTCATCTGCCGCAGCACTGACTGCTGAGGTGTCATATATGCATATGACTGATTATTTGAGCTATTGAAAGTGAAAGTTAGGGGGTGCGCGATTTACTTAATTTTGCGGGATTGGCGATCGGCTGATTCTTTTACGTCAGGGGTCTCAAACTCAAATTACCTGGGGGCCGCTGGAGGCAGTATTAAAATGACCAAAAAAAGACACAAAATGACAAAAAAAGACACAAAATTACTAAAAAAAAAAAGACACAAAATGACAGAAAAAACTAAATTACTTTAAAAAGACACAAAATGACCAAAAA
Organism: Centropristis striata; assembly: GCF_030273125.1. Classification (NCBI taxonomy): domain Eukaryota; kingdom Metazoa; phylum Chordata; class Actinopteri; order Perciformes; family Serranidae; genus Centropristis; species Centropristis striata. The sequence goes on from NC_081523.1 coordinate 3,735,155, forward strand.
AGACACAAAATTCCAAAAAAAGACACAAAATGACAGGAAAAACTAAATTACTTAAAAAAAAGACACAAAATGACAAATTAATACACAGAATTACCAAACAAGACACAAAATTACCAAAAAAAAGACACAAAATGACAGAAAAAACTAAATTACTTAAAAAAGACACAAAATGACCAAAAAAAGACACAAAATGACCAGAAAATACACAAAATTGCTTAAAAAAAAAAAAAAGACACAAAATTATTTAAAAAAGACACAAAATTCCAAAAAAAGACACACAATTATTAAAAAAAGACACAAAATTAGTGCCAAAAAAAGTAATTAAAGGGACCTTCCACACACAACACGGTAAAGTGCCATTCATATAAAACTCACATTAAACTTTCATATCAAGGTGAGGGCCACAAAATATAGTCACGAGGGCCACAATTGGCCCGCGGGCCGTGAGTTTGAGACCCATGTTTTACATCAAACTGATCTTGTCTAGCGATCTTATCTACCACTGCAAAGGTCTATTTGCTATTTATTTTAACATGTGAATAGCCACAAAGCTGCTGCATTTCTTTTGTTAGTTTTTCCTGTAAATTGTTGCTATTTATTTTAAGTTCAATATTTTATTAACTACATCAGACATTGTGATTTCCTTTATTTGTTAAAGATAAATACTGCTGTGTTATTGTTTTTCAATAAAATCAGATTCAAACATTGAAGGTGTATGCTGTGAGTTATAAAAAAAAATCAGTATCGGCCAAAATCGGAATAAATGATTATCAAAATTGATTAATTTTCTTGTCAAATAAAAGAAAAGAAAAGACAGAAAAGGTCATGACCTGGTATAAAAACACGGACTCACAGAATACAAAAAGAAATCAAATTTTTATTGAAGATTAATTTATAAATACGACAGTATTGATGCACATGTAGTCAACCTTGTGGACATTAGAAGTTAATTTTCTCTGGAGTTAGTCGTGATTTATATGAACTTTTTTATTTCTTTGTTTTTCTTAGAGATGGATGGGAGTGTCTGCTTTAATGTCGGCACTTAGAATATAACGTAGGACACATTGGGGGGGATGGCACCTAACATCCCACCAACACACACACACACACACACACACACACACACACACACACACACACACACGGTCCCTCATTCACCCATCTGTATATTCACACTGATTTATGCTTAAATGTATCTCTATTGTGTCCAATGAGATGAGCTTGTGCGTGAAGCAAATTAGATCTATAACTCTCCAGTGATCTCAGATGAGGTGGTTTGTTTTTTTATGAACAACATTTGTCCACCCTTGCCCCCCCCCCTTCCCCCCCCCTCTCCGTTCCCCCAGTAGCAACATCTAGTTTTGGGGTCACTGCCTCCGCTAACCTGGCAGCGCACAGCAGAGCCTGAATTGCAAAGGTTAATGGTATTGTCTGTCGGCGGAGGAACAAACCGCTATGCCTCAGCGCTCGAAGGAGAAAGTGAGCACATTAATGCTAATCAGTTAGCACTCTTTAGCATAATTTAGCCATCCTCCTTTGTGATTTATGATATTTTTAGTGAAGTTGTCAGGTTGAGAGGGCTACGTGCTACGGTTATTCAAATTCAGGGACTACTTTTTTTTTTTTGTGTGTGTGTGTATTTGCATGAAGAGCTGATTATTTGAAGATGGGTTTCGGTGCACAGTTGCACAATTTGTAACTACATAGCGATATAATATTTCTTTATTAATAAAAGTTTTTTGTTACTTGAATTTTAATAATGTTCACGCTTTTACTGGTTTAAAAAAATATCTTGTGTTCTCCTCTGTCTCCTTTACCTGTCCTAAACCTCCACAATTTAATGGGTTTTTGCATCCCCAACTGAAGTGATTATCCTTGAGTTACTCAATTTTGCTTTTGTCTCCATATTTGCTATTGAAGCACTTTGTCGCTGTGGTTTTTCTGCACCATTCAGAGAGCTGTTTCACATTTTGTCATTGACTTTCTGCTCTTTGAGTTAGTTTTTCAAGGTGCCTCTCTTCTCTTCATCTGGTGAAAGTGCACTTTACATCTTTTTAAGAATGACATAATTAAAAATGATTGTGTTACTTAAATCTCAGTTTTGAGCTGCAGAATTTGTAGTTGTTTTGCTGATGCTGGTTACGTTTAAGTGCAAATACAGATAGAGATGGACACATTATATCTCTCTCCACCCCCCACCCAGTCTTTCTCTATTACAACATTACTCTACCCTTCATATTCCCTTCAAAAGTCAAGCACAATTGATTAAAAACAAACTAACATGAACATATAAATAAATTCAGTGTGACAAAAATGATTGACCACTAAATAAATAAATAAATAAAATTAACAAAAAAGTCTAATAGATGAAAAACAGAAAAAAAAAATATATAAAGTGGAAAAACAAGAGTGCAAAAAATGTTTTTATTAAAAAAAGATATATTTAAAACAACAATTCAATATCAGTGGCGTCCATTGTTTTTATATAGACTAAAAATGATTGCCATATAGTATCACATATCTGAGGACAACCTCTTGTAAAATAGCTAATTTTTCTCCAATGTCAAGTGATATATAACGTCTTTAATCCATAGCTTAAATGTTGGAGGAAATGTTTCCTTTCATGTTATTAAAATAAGTCATCTGGCTAAAAGGGAGTCAAAACCATAACCATATTACCATATTCTTGCCCAACAACGAAGATATATAACTTATGTAGCTTCTACCAAATATTGCAGTAGTAAGAAGGTTCTATGGATACTTCAAAAGCAATTAACTTCGTAACATTAATTTCCTAATTTATTGCTGGTTAGTTATACTGGTAACACTTTACAATAACCATCCAAGTGATGTTTATAGATGGTTTATAAACCAATTATTATTAACCATTTACACAATTCTAGACATATTTAATCTTTAAATGTTTTCAAGCAATTTCTTAAAGGTATACGAATCATTTTTAAATCATTTACATACTTAATATGGTGTTAAAAATGTTATAATGAGTGTAAAGCTATTAATAAACTAATAATTATGTTTGTTTATGGTAAAGAAATCTATTTGGCATTTATAAATTATAGTTCAACATTATTACATTTTCTATTCACCATTCTAAATGGCCTATATACGGTTTATAAATGATGATTAAACATTAATAAACTATCTATTTACCATCTATAAATGATGGTTATTGTAAAGTGTTACCGTTATACTTTATTGACGTAAATCTCACAATACATATCAAATCATTTTTCAAACAATATTCCATACACAGTATTGGTAGTTTTTATAAAGTGTGTGTACAAATGACTTGGCATTTTTTCAATTAGGTGGTTTGAAGAACATTTAGGTCAGTAGTAAGTGAACACACCATTCTCCTTGCATGGTGTGTTCACTTGTGTGTAAAAAAGGATGGGTTAAATGCAGAGGATGAATTTCCCCATTGTGGGATTAATAAAGTAATAGTATTAGTATTATTAGTATTATTTTCCTCTGTGAATGAAAGTAAATATTTTACTATAAATCATCACCAGTCGAGCTTATCTTAACAATAGCAGTTGTCATAATATGGTGATCTACAGGTCTTGAGCGTTTCATGCTACTAAGTGAAAACCCAGGAGGAAACACTGTGGTCTTTATCAGCGTGAGGCCATCTACCTCCTCCTCTCCTCTGCTGTGCACTCAGTGGTGCTTGGCTGTCATGCAGGTGGATGATTATAATAATAATATAAGGGTGGTGCAGAGCTTCCAGACAGGAGATGGTGCCAGATAAGAAGTCAGGCCCACTCAGGGAGGTAAAGAAGCCCCCCCAGGAGTCGGCAAGCTAGCCAGTGAGTTTGGAGGAAGGGCTGTGGCAATTTAAGTGTGGTGCCTGGAGTTAATGTCATGTAGCTAATAATGACTTTATGTCAAGAACCCACAGCCTAAACTCTATCCATTCACTGTGAATTCAACTTTGTTTATTAGCTTGTGCTCAGTGCCATGAAATCATGAGGTCATGGAGGGTTGCTTGTGCAGAACGCGGCTTTTTATTAAATTAATCTCAGTGGAGAAACTAATAAAAAAAATCCAAAAGGTACAGAAATGTTGTCAGATGCACTGTTTCTGCCTTTCTCCAACAACTCTGTTAATACTGTTTGTGTCACGAGATTTATGGTTGAACTTGGATATGGGTCACTGTTCAGTCTGGTTTTGGTACAGCAGCGAAACAAAAGATTGAATTTCCTTTTCATTTATTTTTGAAAACCAATAAACAGTGACTCACAGGCCTTGCAGGGTGTAAAACCGAAGGCACTCAATCAGTTGTACCGTAAAAGGTTGAGAAGTAATCTAAAAGAAAACAAAAGGCAATATGTTATCAACACTGTGCACACATGAAGCAACATTACTGTGGAGCTTAAGCACTGGAAGGATTTTGTGTTTAAATCCCTCAGTCTCACTGAGTATTGCAGCGTATCTGAGGTGAAACTGGTTATTGGTTTGTCCTTTGGCTGCTTGAACACAAAAGGGAGAATGGTAGTAATAGACTCACTTACAAGGTGTTTCCACAGATTATGTTACCTATGTCGACTTGTTGAATGTGTCTATAATTTACTGGAAAAAACTGTGACCCACCCAAATAAGGGACAGTATGAGAGGGTATTCTAGCTTCTCATTTGCATTCCCCATAACTTTAATATCCAAACTTTACTTCAGGTTTTTATAGTTGACTCCCACGCATCTTAGATCGCAATACAGTGCATTGTGCAGAGTGTCAGCCAGGTTTGTGTAAACAGCCCCCATTTGGTGCATTATTTGGCTAACCAAAGCCAAAGTTGCATACTGAAAGAAAACTAAATAGGGTTGAGCTGATGGACAATGCCATTATTCATCTCACTCGTTTGTGGGGCATTTATTTAGTGCTTTAAAAAGTAACAATTCTGATTTATTTTATGGTACAAAAACTGATTTTGCAAGTGCACACTAGGGCTGTCTCATCAACAAATCTAAAGTTGCAGACTATTCGTTCAAACTAATTATTCTAAGAACGCACTTAACGGCTCGTTAAGAAGAGTAAGAACGAGTTGAATCAGCACAGTCCTCCTGCAGCAGTCTCTCCCAGCTGCAGAGCCGGAGGGGATGTTAACCCCTTAGCATCCAGTCTGCAAATTGCTAATAGGCTAACAGTTAGCTCTGTAGCAGTACAGTGTGTATGTGCTAACAGGCTAACAGTTAGCTCTGTAGCAGTACAGTGTGTATGTGCTAACAGGTTAACAGTTAGCTCTGTAGCAGTACAGTGTGTATGTGCTAACAGGTTAACAGTTAGCTCTGTAGCAGTACAGTGTGTATGTGCTAACAGGCTATAACAGATAGCTCTGTAGCAGTACAGTGTGTATGTGCTAACAGGCTAACAGTTAGCTCTGTAGCAGTACAGTGTATGTGCTGCTGCTGCAGGAGGTGTTCACTTAGCGATCTCTGTTTGTTTACAACAAGCACCAGACACTAAAAACTGTTCCTGTTGTTTGTTTAAAAGTAGTGCAATAGAAATACTGAAGTTTTCCCTAACATGATGAATAATTGTGATTACAATATTAATCAAAATAGTCGTGATTATCATTTTGGTCATAATCGTGCAGCCCTAGTGGATATATCCCCTTAGTGCCCATATGATTTCAGTAGTTTGGATGACTCACGCTGACTGTATCATCTTCCATTGTGATCTTTATCATATGCCAGTTTGGTAGACATTGCCCAACCCAAGTACTGAATGCTTCTGGACAAATACATATACCATTATAGACATGAAACTGTCACATGAAACTACACAATATCAGCCTGATAATAGCCCGACCAAACAGACGTAGGGCCAAGGGAATGAAGATAGGCAGTGTCTGGACGTGGACCAGTTGGAGAACTCTTCCATGCATAACTGTTAACATGGCAAAACGAAAGAGGAATTATGTTGCTGGTGCTGTAGAAGAAGGTTAAAGCTGTGTTTTGGCTTACATATGAGGTAGCCCTTACCATTCACACCATTGTTGTTTACATTCCCAGAAGTCACTACCTAGCATCTTGTTGCGAATGGAAGCTGTGATTGGTCAGAGATCGTGAAGCCTTTTGAGAGGATTTTGATCGCTACATGGATGCGTTTTTAAAATCCACTCTGAGACATTTACATGTAACCAGAGCACTGTTGTTTGAAGAAATAGGGTGTTCAAATCAAATCAAACTTTACATATATATCGCTTTTCATATATATTAATGCAACACAAAGTGCTTTACAAAAAATAAGAATTAAAACAGACAATAAAAATGACAAAATCCCATCCCCACATACACATCTGTATGTACACATACATGCACACACACGCACACAAACACACACTCAGACTCACACACAGCACATATTGATTGACAGTGTAGAGACATGGCAAGGCACCGAGGAAATTGCTAAATAATAACTGAAAATTTCTGCAAATTTCTGTTGAAATAGTGTTCACCTTACCAGTGTACAACGTGAAAAGGTTTATGAGCTATTTCTGTTTATATGGCCATCGAATTGACAGTTTATGCAAGTATGGTTCTGCCTGTGACCACTGGATTTAAACATTTTCTGCAAGCACTGAAAGCAAAACTTGCTTTTCTGTGAGCAACTTTCACAAAGACAGTTTTGTTTGGTGCCGTTTGTGTCCTGCAAACCGTAAGCTTGGTGCACTTTCGAGCCTCCAGTCCAATCTCTATTGTATTTTTCACGGCCTAATACAAGAGCTGAGTGTAGCTTAAATAACAGTTTATAAAGCTGTCGGAGAATTGATGGTGTGGACAATACGGGTGACATATTACAGGCTGACAGAAATCAAATTCCATAAAAGTGAAATTGAAAACCCTCGGTGAGGCGGCCTTGCTGCTGAATAGACAGCTCGTTTTAAAGTTTTCAGAGGACTGGAGAAAGCCAGCGCTGCGTGTTGCAGCCCATTTTTAGAACAAGCCACGGACCGTGAGTTCAAACACTACTAATTCTCTCTCATATATTATTTTATCTCTATATTTCGTCCTGGCAGATAAGGTTGTTAAAGTTAAGTTGCCTGTGAATATCTGATGGCTGATTTGGAGGAATGTACAGTCAAATATATGTGAAGGAGGCAGAACAACACCGGTATTTATATTGTATCAGAAAAGCCGTTAGTATATTAGTATTGTTAGGAATAGTATGCATGGGCTAATATCATCTAGATCAGGGGGCTCAAACTCGCGGCCCGCAGGCCAATTGCGGCCCTCGTGACGATATTTTGTGGCCCCTACCTTGATATGAAAGTGTATTTCTTTTATACAGTAAGTGTTTATTTTTTTGGTAATTCTGTGTCTTCTTTTGGTAATTTTGTGTCTTTTTTTTACAATAATTTTGTGATTTTTTTGGTAATTCTGTGTCTTTTTTTAAAATAATTTTGTGTCTTTTTTGGTAATTCTGTGTCTTTTTTTAGTCATTTTGTGTCTTTTTTTTTTTTAAGTAATTTATTTTTTCTGTCATTTTGTGTCTTTTTAAAGCAATTTTGTGTCATTTTTGGTAATTTTGTGTCTTTTGGTCATTTTATGTCTTTTTTAAGTAATTTAGGGGTTTTTATCTGTCATTTTGTGGGGTTTTTTGGTCATTTTGTGTCTTTTTTTTTCGTAATTTTGTGTCTTTTTTTGGTCATTTTGATACTACATCCAGCGGCCCCCAGGTAATTTGAGACCCCTGATCTAGATATTGTAAACTCACAAAGTCACTCTGCAGGGGTTTACATGTAATTTCTTAACGTGAAGAAATAAACATTTATTGCATTTAAAACCCAGTTTGTTCTGTAGATTAAGTCTGTATTTAGTGCTGGAAAAAAAAAAAAACTTCAAGGACATAGTAAAGTATAAAGTCAGAGCCACTGCATGAGTCACGAGTCACTTGTATTATTTTGTTGGTGATTTTGTTCCATGAAGAGAACAAAATGTAACTTCTATCACAAACAGTGAATGACTGTAAGCAAAGACCTTTTCACGCCAGAAGGAGCAACAATTTGGCTCCAGCGTTTCTCATAATCTTGATCAGTCTTTAATGTATAAATAGCCACCAAAGACATTGAAGAAGTATAATGATAACACAGCTGATTGTATTGTGAGAAATGATGCAAGAGTAAGGAATGTTTTAACCGGTCTTGCTTGTCTGCTCAGCTTTACTCTTTTGTTTCATATTTTCATCTGCTGTGATTATTTTTGTGTCTCCTTTGTGACCACACGCGTCACCTCACACGACACCATATGACGCACACCAGCAGCACATGATTAAACACAGCAGAACTTATCCTTGACAGAAAAATTCCGTTTTAGAGACACTAAGACAAGTTGTTGGTTGATAGAAAAGTAATTGAGCCTGTTTTAGCCGTTTTTGAATACTTTTGATTCTGCACTTCATGTACCACATAAAAAATGTTTACTATACCCATATTTGGTATCCATTTTTTCTTCACCTATATGATCTGACAATTATTTTTTCGATTTAATTTACTTTATCGACATATTGAGCCCAAAAATACACAAAAATCATGAAATCCGAGTTGAAAAATGATACTATTTACTACAATAAAAAACACAAATATGCTCAATGAACTGTTTTGGAACTTGAAAATGTAAACATAGAATACAAATATCAACATATAAAAAGTTAAAACTGTAAATATAATAAAACTATATACAAAAAAGTACCATAAAGACGTGTATATTTATAGTTGTTTCTTTTTCTTGTTAGCTGCAACTCTTCAAAAACAAACTATGTGCAAAATAACATATTATCATTATTATCTTATCATCATTATTATCTTTGGTTTTACATGACCTGGGAATGTCAATGTTGAATGTTTTTTTGTTAAACTTCACGTGATCTGATCAGGACGGCACGATCACAGACCCCAGAAGGTTAAAGAATTTTTTTTTTAAGCAAAAGACTGCAAATACTTCCAGCTTTACATCAAGGAAATCGGCAAGACTGTCATGTGTGAATTTCAAAGGAACCTAATATTTTCCCTTTATTTTCTGTCATTAATATAATGTTGCTTATTCCTGTTTAACATAAACTAAAATAATCCCTGTGAGCAAAAAAACCTCAGGTTTCCAACTGTTCTTTACGCTCCATTTCCAACAGTTTTCTGTCCTCAACTTTTCTGCAGATTTCTATCGATGTTCATTGGTTCCAGGCACGTTACTGCAGTGTTTACATTACATACAATGCTACATGTAGCTACATGCTAACAATAGAGAAACCCAGAGTCTCTATTGACGACGTTCCGATGGAACATTTTCCATGTTAGAAAATGCAGACAGGTGTTTCTCAAACGAAAGGTGAATAGAGGAGCAACAGCCATGATCACTACCAGAACAATAAAGTGTTTTTTGAGCATTTAAGCATGTTATCGTGTTTGAGTAAAACCACACCTAAACATGAACCCAATAATGAACTTAAAAGGAGCATAATATGTCCCCTTTAAATGGAGTATTTTGGGGATTCTGAACAGTTGCTGATACGACATTTGAAGATGTGACCTTCTGCTCAAAGGAACACTCCACCGTTTTTTCATATTAAAACATGTTATTCGGTCAAGTAAGACGAGTTGATACAGACCTCTTGCGTCTCAATGCGTGCACTCAATCGCCCTGGCGCGCGGCGCCACTTGGCTAGCACTTAGCTTAGCCCAGTTCATTCATTAGGATCCAAACAGATGGACAGTTAGAAGCGACCAAACTCCTCCATGTTTTCCCTATTTAAATACAGCTACACGAGTAGTTAAACGACCAAGTATGGCGACACAAAATAAAACGTGGCGCTTTTCTAAGCAGATAAAAAGGAGAACTATAATGTATGGCGGAATAGCACTTGGGAGCACTTCGACTCGGCGCAGTAATATCATCACTCCTGAGGGGAGAAGATTTTTCAGGAGTGATGATATTACTTGGTCGTTTAACTACTCGTGTAGCTGTATTTAAATAGGGAAAACGTGGAGGAGTTTGGTCGCTTCTAACTGTCCATCTGTTTGGATCCTAATGAATGAACTGGGCTAAGCTAAGTGCTAGCCAAGTGGCGCCGCGCGACAGGGCGATTGAGTGCACGCATTGAGACGCAAGAGGTCTGTATCAACTCGTCTTACTTGACCGAATAACATGTTTTAATATGAAAAAACCGTGGAGTGTTCCTTTAAGGAAATGTGTTCAGTCATGGAAAAAATTATTAGACCACTCTTTTTTCTTGTTTTCTTTTAAATGCCTGGATCAACTAAAGGTACATTTGTTTGGACAAATATGATGATAACAACAAAAATAGCTTGTAAGAGTTTAATTTAAGAGCTGATATCTAGACATTTAACATGGTTTTCTTGATAATTATTTTGGTTATTATCAATAAAACCATGGAAAATGTCTAGATATCAGCTCTTAACAAAAATAGCTCATAAGAGTTTAATTTGTTATCATTATATTTGTCCAAACAAATGTACCTTTAGTTGTACCAGGCATTAAAATGAACAAGACATTGAAGAAAACAAGGGTGGTCTAATATTTTTTTCCATGACTCATTCAGAGGACCTTCAGTCATTACTTCAATATATATATTGTTTTGGGAAAAGAAATCAAGTTGTGAGATACTGTTAGACTTTTTACTTGTATTTGTTATTTTATTGAGTTTGATGATTTATTGAGTATGCCTATTGATTCAATGTACTATAATGACTTGTGTCAGTTTACATTTTTTAGTTAATCAAAAAATAATTTAATTTTAAGTTCTCTTAATATAAAATACAATTTGATGACGTGTAAACGGCCCAGTTTCCGTCTCCTGCATGCACGAGCTTCTTCACCTCACTTAAAACATTATGTTGGAACAACTTAAATACATGCATTAATGCAATTATTAGGTTCACGTTACTTAGAAAAGGTAATTCACCAGACTCAAAACATTGCTTTGAATTAATGTAATAGCAGCAGTTGGCTTAACTTAAAAATTCCAGTGGAAAACGTTAACATACTTTTTTTTTTTTTGACCCAATTTTTTATTTATTAGAGTATACACTGCAAAAAAAGCCAACTTGTATTTTTTGGCCTAAAACAGTGATTTAAGTTGGTAAAACTTGGAAATATAATTTATTGAAATTTAAGGCAATAATGTAAGTTAGCACAATAAAGGAAGCCAGCTGTCTGCTCAAAAACAAGTTGGTGAGTTGTTGTTACTCATATCTTTAAGTTGGGGTTCACAACAAGGGACAATAGTTCTGCTAACTCTTATTTCTTTGATATGAAATGCGGGAAAGCGGTGAAATTCGGTCATTAGCGAAAGCTAGCAGCTAACTGATGCAAGCGGCTAACTGATGCAAGCGGCTAACTGATGCTAGCGGCTAACTGATGCTAGCGGAGAGCCATTAGCGTATCAATGCTAACTCAAAATTGTGGTCGCAACATTAGCTGATATTTCATAGCGGCGTTACAATCGTGCCAATTCAACACATTGCAGAAGTAAGGATTAAAAGTTATTACAATGTAAAATTAAAACCTGAATTCAGAGTTGAGCAAACTCAAAAACAAAACTTAAAATATTTAGTTTAATTGTCCAACTTAAAATTTTATCGAAGTTTGTTGCCTTGAAATTTTGAGTTCACCCAACTTTTCTTTTTTTGCAGTGTATATTTAACAATTATTTGATTGTTTGAAAAAGAAAAGACCCAAACAGAGTCACCAAAACCCAACAGGAGTCTTTGGTGGATACAGAAAGGTCTCCAGGAATCTGATGATCGTGATGTTGTCTGTGGAATGCAGCATATTGACACATTTGTTTCTGCTTTGTGTGTAAAACTGTCTGTTTTTGTGTTGTCTTTTATGAAGCAAATGCCCCACGGTGATGGCCGCCTGTCCAGCTCTCAGTACCGCATGCACTCCTACTACCCAGCAGCCACCTACCTGACCCAGGGCCTGGGCTCCAACACCTGTGTGCCGCCCCTCTTCAGCCTGGACGACAACAACAACAATAACAACAACAACTGCACTGAGACCATGGGAGCCTGTGAGTGACACACAAATACACTCACACACACACACACACACTAAATCCTCAGGCCCCATAAAGTTTTACCCAGACTTTATCAACAGTGTGGTTAAGTACATTCAAGGGAGGATTGCACTCAAGTCAAGAGTGCCATAAAATTTATAAGAAGAAATTAGACTAAAGTGAAGCTTTTTTACTTTTACTGTACTTACTTTTTACTTTACTTCAACTGTGTTTGTACATCAAGTCTGACTCAGGTTAAAGTTATTTGTCCCAAAACTTGAGAATTTGCAGTTTTCCTATCAAAGATGACTGAAACTTGCAAATATTCACATTTGAGAAGCTGGACATTTTTATTTTTGGGCACTTTTTGCTTGAAAAAACATTGAAATGATAAATGAAATATCAAAATAGTTGCTGTCAACTGACTGATTGATGAATTCACAGCAATATTTTGGCTCTTGGTTGGCTGTGGGCAATTCTGGTGGACTTTTTAACTATTTTCTGACTCTAAAGAGACTTAATTACTGATTAAAGAATGCAGAGAAAAATGGGCAAATTATTATTTTTTTGAACATCACCCAAACAGTTTAACCATAAAATGTATAAGAAGAAATTAGTCTAAAGTGAAGCTTTTTTACTTTTACTGTACTTACTTTTTACTTTACTTCAACTGTGTTTGTACATCAAGTCTGACTCAGGTTAAAGTTATTTTGTCCCAAAACTGAGAATTAGCATGAATGAATCAAAGGAAGAAAGAGAAAGTAAGATCTGCGGACTTACTGTAATCTGTTCCTTTGAAAAGGTTGCAGAAAGTTCATTGAGATTATTCTCAGCTACTCAGTCTTCATCACTTCTCATTTGCAGTCATTCATGGTAAAAAAAAATAAAAATAAAAGATACTCAGTTTCCTATCAATGATGACTGAAATTTGCTAGTATTCACATTTGAGAAGCTGGAAATATTTATTTTTGGGCACTTTTTGCTTGAAAAAAAAACAGAGGTGGACTTTTTCCTCTATTTTCTGACTCTAAAGAGACTTAATTACTGATTAAAGAATCCAGAGAAAAAATGGGCAAATTCAATGATAAAAAAAAAGTTGCAGCTTAATTTTGAACATCACCCAAACAGTTTAACCATAAAATGTATTTTCTGGTTAAACTGTTTTTTATTTTATTTTATTTTTATTTATTTCTCAAACTCAAATTACCTGGGGGTCGCTGGAGGCAGTATGGCAAAATGACCAAAAAAAGACACAAAATTACAAAAAAAAAAAAAAAGACACAAAATGTCTGAAAAAAACCCTTAATTACTTAAAAAAGACACAAAATTACAAAAAAAGACACAAAATTATTTTAGAAAGACCCCAAATGACCCCAAAAAGACACAAAATGACCAAAAAAGACACAAAATGACATAAAAAAACTAAATTACTTAAAAAAGAAACAAAATTACCAAAAAAGGACACAAAATTATTAAAAAAGACACAACATTATTTAAAAAAGACATAAAACTATTTAAAATAGTAAAAAAAAATATGAAAAAAGGCACAAACTTATTAAAAAAAGAGAATTACCAAAAAAGACACAACATTATTTAAAAAAAGACACAAAATTATTTAAAAAAAGACACAAAATTATTAAAAAAAACACACACAATTATTAAAAAACCCACAAAATTATTTTAAAAAGACACAAAATTACCAAAACAAGTATTTAAAGGGACCTTCCACACACAACACGGTAAAGTGCCATTCATATAAAACTCACATTAAACTTTCATATCAAGGTGGGGGCCACAAAATGAGACCCATGGTCTAAAGTGAAGCTTTTTTACTTTTACTGTACTTACTTTTTACTTTACTTCAATTGAATTGAAGTTCAACTGATAATTAGCATGAATGAATCAAAGGAAGAAAGAGAAAGTAAGATCTCTGGACTCGTCTTACTGTAATCTGTTCCTTTGAAAAGGTTGCAGAAAGTTCATTGAGATTATTCTCAGTTATTCAGCCTTCATCACTTCTCATTTGCAGTCATTCATGGTAAAAAAAAAACATCTTTTGGCTACAATTCGCAGCCATCACAGAAGAAGCAATCAATTTTTTAAACAACCACAAAACTGTCAAAGACCTGACACACACACACACACACACAGCAGCTCTGTTTCTTTTAAAGATCAAGTAGATTTGTGATTTCTGCCTCTCTACGCCTCCAGTCCCAGATGGGAATCTCAGCTCAGCACGGCTGCGTGGATTTTCTGCCTTTATGCCCGTAGCTCTGAATGTGGGCAAATCAGATTATGTGTATTGCTTAATATGTTCAGTAAAGAATTTGTGGAAGTTTGCAAGGAATGCATGAAAGTGCACGATGAAGAAAGATGAATGATAAGTGTTCATAACTGAACATTACAACACAAAATTAGACACGGAATGATATGAAAATGTCTAGTCACAGGGTTCGTACGGGTGCTTGAAATCCTTTAAAAATTTAAATGTTGTATTTTCAAGGTTTGAAAAGTGCTTGGATTTTGGATAAAGTGCTTGAAAATGCTTGAAATTCTTACTGTGTTTCTCTTGCAATCTGACTATAGATAATCACATGTTCAATGAAAAAAATAATACATTGAATATTGAGATTAGCAAACTGTACTTTTGGTTGTTAAAAGCTTAAAACCATCGTTGTTGGTATGGTTGAGTGAAATTACTCCTTTTAGCATGTAAGTACTCATCTAAAACATGCAACTTACAACTGTTGTAAGGACCTGGAAAAGCTTGAAAATGGACCTTAAAAGTCCTTGAAAAGTGCTTGAACTTGACCACTCAAAAAGTGTATGAACCTTGTTGTCACCTTTATACTGGCCACAATAATTATGATCCTTGATAATTATCAAAATATGATTAAAACTAAAAAATAACTAAGAAATACATCAAATGAGAATATGAAATTTCTCTAAAATCTAAGAAATTGTGCCTGATTTGAGCTGTTATTTGTGGGTCAAATTGATGTTACGGTTTTAAAAAACTGTAGTAAACAGCATTATTCAGGGTTCGTACGGGTGCTTGAAATCCTTGAAAATGCTTGAATTTAAATGTTGAATTTCAAGGTTTGAGAAGTGCTTGGATTTTGGATAAAGTGCTTGTAAATGCTTGGAATTCTTACTGTATTTCTCTTGCAATCTGACTATAGATAACCACATTTTCAATGGAAATGAAAACTGGAAAACTATATAAACTGAATAGCCTATAGCCTATAATCTGAAATGAAGAGCGCTTCGCCTGCGTCTTCTTGTTTCTGAGATGTTTCTTGTTCCTCTACCCTGTATCATCTTACTGAAGGGAGTTTTTCTAGTTCCTAGTGGATGTGAGGGCTCCTGAAGTATTTCTGGCCTTTCCTCCTAGTTTGGGTCGTGTTTAGTTCCACCAGTTTTAGTAATTTTGTCTTTTTTTTGGTAATTTTGTGTCTTTTTTAATAATTTGTAGTCTTTTTTAGTAATTTTGTGTATTTTTTTTCTCATTTTGTGTCTTTTTACATATATATATTTTTTTTCTTTTTTGGTCATACTGTGTATTTTTTTCTCATTTTGTGTCTTTTCAGTCCTTTTGTGTCTTTTTTGGTAATTCTGTTTCTTTTTTAGTAATTTTGTGTCTTTTTTGTCATTTTGATACTGCCCCCAGGTAATTTGAGTTTGAGACCCCTGCTTTAGAGTGTAAATTTGTCCCGTATTTCATAGGAAAAAGAAAAAATATTTCAGCCACAAAAGAGAAAAGTAGAAAAAGGTATTCATTCCTTCCGGTACAAAATATGAGGGAGCTGCAGCCGGTTGATGATTTTTGTGAACTTCCTTTTGCTCCTAGCCCCTAGATTCCCATACCAGTATGTTTTATGAGATTAGCAAACTACTTTTAGTTGTTAAAAGTGTAAAACCATTGCTGGTGGTATGGTTAAGTGAAATTACCCCTTTTAGTATCAAAGTACTCATCTAAAACATGCCATTTACAACTGTTGAAAGGTCCTGGGAAAGCTTGAAAATGTCCCTTGAAAGTCTTTGAAAAGTGCATGAATTTGACCACTGAAAAAGTGTACGAACCCTGATTATATTCTCCTTCTGCTCTTATAAGTAGACGGCACACAGGGCTAATATTATAAAGCTTGTGGTTAGTCAAAATAATCAGTAAATCTATATAGAACAGTACCGTAACATGCTAGGCAGCTTTTCCAAGTCACTCGTGACAATATTCAATGTGATCCCAATAATGGAAATTCACCACGAAATAATTTATTGTGAGTTTTCTTTCGCTTTGACTCACTTGTCACAGGTTTACAGAGGTATTTTTCCATTTATGTAAAGTCTTAACTGTGTTAAATCAAGTTTTTTTTTTCTTGTGGTTAACCAACTCTGTTTGGTGCAAGGTTATAATAGTTTTGGATTTTTCATTAGTTTTAGTTTTAATTTTGTTGTGATTTTTTGTTTTCAAATTCAATTAGTTTGAATTCGTTTGTCAGAGTGAGTTTACTAGTTTTAATTAGTTTTATTTTTTGAAAATGCTTAGTTTTATTGTTAGTTTTAGTTTTTTGGGGGGTATTTGTTGGGTGCCAGATTCAATAAGGTAACAATAAATGTTTCCTTTATTTCCTTTGTCTGATCCATCTCAGCCCCAATAAGTTTATTAAGTCATAAAACCAGATAGATGAAATGGATTTCATATCAACCAAAAAGGTTTACGGATGAAAAAAGTTGACAAAGACGAAAACGAAGGACATTTTCACTATAATTTTAGTTAGTTTTGTAACCACAAAATACAGTTTCAGTTAGTTATCCGTTTTTAAAAAACTCTTGTTTTGACGAAAATGTTTTTCAATTCTAGTTTTCGTTAACTATAATAACGAAGGCTTAAAGCTTAAACTTAAAACCTTAAATCAAAGTTCAGCAGTTTATAAAACTAGAAAACTAAGGTCACTTTCTTTTCAGGAGATAAAAGATGATGTTGATCTTTTTCCACAGTGGTTTTCTATATTATTACTCATTTAAAAAGGACATAGGGGAGGAGTGGCATTAGGAGAACATCAACATCCTTCTGTTAGAGGAACAGACTGCTGACACCACCAGCATCACAGACCTACAGACCCCCACATCCCCCCTTTGTACCTGTATTGTTTATGACTTTCACCTGTCCGTTTCCTGTGAGGGTCCCACGTCAGCCTCCTGCCACCAATCTCCATGCTCCATTACAAGAGAACAACAGTCTCAGCGGGTGGTCCCACTTCTGGCTCCACACACCAGAGAAACAAAGCTCCTAAATCAGACGTTTTTACAACCACAACTCTGGCTTGTCACCTCCTTTTTTTATTATTATTAAGACATATTGATGAAATAAGATGGAAAAAAGACACTTTATTATTCCCCTTTTTTGGTCATCAAATCAATTATTGACAAGTTTCAAGTTATGAAAGTTTTTTCACATGTATTCATTTTTGGTAAATATTCCCATTATTAACGCTGATTTGGTGTAGCAAACTGACTTTACAATTGTGGCCCTCGTGATGATATTTTGTGGCCCCCACCTTGATATGAAAGTTTAATGTGAGTTTTATATGAATGGCACTTTACCGTGTTGTGTTTGGAAGGTCCCTTTAATTACTTTTTTTTTTGGTAATTTTGTGTCTTGTTTTGGTAAATTTGTCTTTTTTTAATAATTTTGTGTCTTTTTTAAATAATGTGTCTTTATTGGTAAATTTGTGTCTTGTTTTGGTAAATTTGTCTTTTTTTAATAATTTTGTGGCTTTTTTTAAATAATGTGTCTTTATTGGTAAATTTGTGTCTTTTTTTTAGTAATTTTGTCTTTTTTTGGTAATTTTGTGTCTTTTTTTGTAATCTTGTGTCTTTTTTTAATCATTTTGTCTTTTTTTAGTAATTTTGCGTATTTTTTTTGTAATTTTGGGTCTTTTTAATATTTTTTTGTCATTTTTGGTAATTCTGTCTTTTTTTGGTAATTTAGTGTTTTTTTCAGTCCTTTTGTGTCTTTTTTGGTAATTCTGTTTCTTTTTTGGTCATTTTGTGGCTTTTTTAAGTAATTTCTGCGCTTTTTTTGGTCATTTTGATACTGCCTCCAGCGGCCCCCAGGTTATCTGCTTTAGAGTGTAAATTTGTCCCGTATTTCATAGGAAAAAGAAAAAAATATTTCAGCCACAAAAGAGAAAAGTAGAAAAAAGGTATTTATTCCTTCCAGTATAAATATGAGGGAGCTGCAGGATGATATTCTTAGAAATAAATTTGGACTTTGAGGAAGTTTTTGGGAGGTTTGATTTATCCTTTTACTGTCAAGAGTCTGTCTAAAGTTTATATTCCCACTTGGTCCACAGTGTGTGGGTGTGTGATATATCTAAACAGGAGGCTTCCACTGGAGCATTTCTCTGAGGCTGCTTCTTTCCTCCGTCCTGGACTGGTCTGTGTCCTTGATGAGGTTCCAAGGCTCATTCATATCTAATCAGCAGAGATTAAATCACTCTGCATGGTTATAAGCATGCTTTTCCTGTGAGCGTCACATAATGAACTCTTTAATCTGACATAATGTGACTGCAAAAAGGATACAGTAGCTTTTCCACTTTTGATTTTGGCAGTACTGATTTATAGTAGGGCTGGGCGATATGGCCCTAGAAGAATATCACGATATTGCAGGCTATTTTTGCGATAACGATATTAGGAAATACTTAAAAAGATAGAAAATATGATTTTTTTTGTAGTCTGTATAAATAATTAAAAATCTAAAATGTAGTTTGAAGTGCAAATCTCAACAGTTGCCAAATACAAAAAAATGTACTCTTGCCTTTGAGTATGAGCAAATAATAAAAATAACCATTTAGGGGTTCTGGGGGCATATTTTAATGACATTTTGTAAAGGAGAATAAAGGTTCTTGTATGTTTTATTTCAGGCATCTTATTTTGACAGTCTTCTTGTAAATTCTGTGGTGGATTCTCTTAACACACTGCGCTCTTATTTTGAAAGCTGCATGTGTTTAGCAACAGGGAGTAAGTAGCTTTTTGTGATTAAAACAACTTTAACCACTACATCAAGAAGTAGGAATGTTGCTAATATCATGATATGCATTTTTTTTTACCATAAAAAAAATATACCGATATTATCGTGAACGATACGATATGGCACACACCTAATTTATAGTCTGAATTACTGTATTTCATGTTGCTTTTAGCTGCTTTAATTAAGTTTTTATTTCAAATTGGAGCTGATTTTGTGTCTTTTTAATCCTTTTGTGTCTTTTTTTGGTAATTCTGTGTCTTTTTTTGGTCATTTTGTGTCTTTTTTTGGTAATTCTGTGTCTTTTTTGGTCATTTTGTGTCTTTTTAATAATTTTGTGTCATTTTTGGTAATTTTGTGTCTTTTTTTGGTCATTTTGTGTTTTTTTTGTGGTAATTTTGTGTCTTTTTTTGGTTCAGTTTTTTTGAACTGTTTTTGATGTTTGATTTAATTTTACTCCAATTCAGCCACATCTCCTTTTTAATCCTTGAATTGTTTGGCTTTGACCGAACATGTCTGGAAGCTGTGGATCCTCCAGGAGGAGGAAATATCTGTGAGCTGTGATTCTACCTGCCCTCCCCTCCTTCTACCTGGCTGCCAAGTCAGATTTATCTCCCTCCCAGGATAGGGCTAATCAGTTGGCCAAATACAGAGATCCAAATAATACTTTCCTCCTGATAAATCTGTGTCTTTTGGGTGATTTTGTGTCTTTTTTTTGATCATTTTGTGTCTTTTTTTTGGTAATTTTGTGTCTTTTGGGTGATTTTGTGTCTTTTTTTTGATCATTTGTGTCTTTTTTTTGGTAATTCTGTGTCTTTTTTGGTTATTTTGTGTCTTTTTTTGGTAATTCTTTGTCTTTTTTGGTCATTTTGTGTCTTTTTTTAATAATTTTGTGTCTTTTTTGGTAATTTTGTGTCTTTTTTTTGGTCATTTTGTGTCTTTTTTTGGTTCAGTTTTTTTAAACTGTTTTTGATGTTTGACTTAATTTTACTCCGGCATCAAAATTCAGCCACATCTCCTTTTTAATCCTTGAATTGTTTGGCTTTGACCGAACATGTCTGGAAGCTGTGGATCCTCCATGAGGAGGAAATATCTCTGAGCTGTGATTCTACCTGCCCTCCCCTCCTTCTACCTGGCTGCCAAGTCAGATTTATCTCCCTCCCAGGATAGGGCTAATCAGTTGGCCAAATACAGAGATCCAAATAATACTTTCCTCCTGGTCATTCTGTGTCTTTTGGGTGATTTTGTGTCTTTTTTTTTTTTTTTATCATTTTGTGTCTTTTTTTGGTAATTCTGTGTCTTTTTTGGTCATTTTGTGTCTTTTTTTGGTCATTTTGTGTCTTTTTTTAATAATTTTGTGTCATTTTTGGTAATTTTGTGTCTTTTGGGTGATTTTGTGTCTTTTTTTAATCATTTTGTGTCTTTTTTTGGTCATTTTGTGTCTTTTTTTGGTAATTTTGTGTCTTTTTTTGGTAATTCTGTGCCTTTTTTTGGTCATTTTGTGTCTTTTTTTAAATCATTTTGTCTTTTTTTAAATCATTTTGTCTTTTTTTAATAATTTTGTGTCTTTTTTTGGTAATTTTGTGTCTTTTGGGTGATTTTGTGTCTTTTTTTAATAATTTTGTGTCTTTTTTTAATCATTTTGTGTCTTTTGGTAATTCTGTGTCTTTTTTTGGTTCAGTTTTTTTTTAACTGATTTTGATGTTTAATTTAATTTAACTCCGGCATCAAAAAATCCAGCCACATCTCCTTTTTAATCCTTGAATTGTTTGGCTTTGACCGAACATGTCTGGAAGCTGTGGATCCTCCATGAGGAGGAAATATCTGTGAGCTGTGATTCTACCTGCCCTCCCCTCCTTCTACCTGGCTGCCAAGTCAGATTTATCTCCCTCCCAGGATAGGGCTAATCAGTTGGCCAAATACAGAGATCCCAATAATACTTTCCTCCTGGTAATTCTGTGTCTTTTGGGTGATTTTGTGTCTTTTTTTGGTAATTCTGTGTCTTTTTTTGGTAATTCTGTGTCTTTTTTTGGTCATTGTGTGTCTTTTTTAAATAATTTTGTGTCTTTTTGGTAATTCTGTGTCTTTTTTTGGTCATTGTGTGTCTTTTTTTAAATAATTTTGTCTTTTTTTAATAATTTTGTGTCTTTTTTGGTAATTTTGTGTCTTTTTTTTAAATCATTTTGTGTCTTTTTTGGCAATTCTGGTTTAGTTTTTTTAACAGTTTTTGATGTTTGACTTAATTTAACTCCGGCATAAAAATTCAGCCACATCTCCTTTTTAATCCTTGAATTGTTTGGCTTTGATGGAACATGTCTGGAAGCTGTGGATCCTCCATGAGGAGGAAATATCTCTGAGCTGTGATTCTACCTGCCCTCCCCTCCTTCTACCTGGCTGCCAAGTCAGATTTATCTCCCTCCCAGGATAGGGCTAATCAGTTGGCCAAATACAGAGATCCAAATAACCTTCAGGAGTGCCACGCTGTCCTTTCCCCTCCTCCTCCTCCTCCTCCTCCTCCTCCTCCCCCCCCCTCAGCCCCCCCTCCCCCTCCACAGGCCCCGCTGTCTCCGCAAAATTGCCTTCTGGAGTTAGTGAGCGGGAACAGTTAAGATTTACAAACAATGATGAAGCTTGTCATGCGTCTTTCTCCATCCGTCACGGCGGGCCGGGCGGAGCTGTGGGTAGAGGCGTCCTGGTGTTCTTCATAAAAGCCAGCTCCGTGTGAAATACGCCCCCGGCCGGCCTGTTTACTGCCCCGCGCTCGTCAGCAGCCTCGCCGCCGTAAATCGCCGAGCGGGAGGTGACAGCGCAGTCCATCAAACTCCCACCGCACCTCGCTGCCCTCCCAACATCTCACCTCACACTACCCCCCCCCCCCCTCCAACCCATCTCCCCTCCATATATACACACTCAGAGACACACACGCTGTTTCTTCACCAACAGCCGGCCCACTCCCTCAGATGAGCTGCCCCAAAAGAGTTATGGCTGTTTCAGTCTTGCAGGAGACAGCTTCAAGCCGAGTCTGTCCGTGTTTATGTTCTTTCTTTCTTTTCTGTCCTTGTCTAGACTTTTTTTTTTTTTTTCGAAATTCAAAACTGTGCTCAAAGTTTGTCAGCACAGCAACTTTACTTTCTACTTTTTTTTCTCTCTCTCTCTCTCTCCGAAAACAAGATTTATACTAATGTCAGACCTCAAAAATCGAGCGCCGCGGCGCCGGCTATACGTTTGTCTGTTTTGTTATATTGGTGTCAGCGCGGAGCGTACAGTAATTTAAATGCAAATCAGATTGTTGAGGTATTGCAGATGTTAATCCTGCTAATCGATAGACCTGTGTGAGCCCATTAAGTTAGAAATCCATTACTATCTTTCTAGATGATATTCTATTGATTTTCCTTGCTTCAATCTATACTGTACTGTACACCAAAGTGAGTTACTGCGTATAAAGTCTGTCGTTTCTGGTTCTCCGCCTCCTCTGGAAAAAAAAAAGGAGTTAAAAAAACGACAGAGAGATTGGCGTCACTAAGTTTCTTTGTTTCGTGTGTAAAATGGGATTTACCTGCTTTTAGATCAGATTACTTTAAAAAAAAAACACACACACTCTCTTTCTTTCTCTCTCTCTCTTACACACACATAAACAGTTAAGGAGGTCCCTTTAAACACACACACTGCATGTACTTGTACACACACACACTCAAGGCCACACTCATTCTGGAGATGTCAAAAAGGCCTCTCACTCTTTTGGATTTATTAAACCCGAAACAAATGGGTACTTCTAACCCAAGAGGTGACCTTTTCAGAGGAAGTGCTGTTTCATGTCATGTAGCAGCAAGAGTTCATTTCCTTTGGTCACTGACATGCTGAGAACATCACTCACTGCACCACCTGCACTGTTGTTTCACTAGCTGGGAAAAGCAAAAGGCTAGAAGACGATGCTTTCTTCTTCTCGGCAATTAATACTGCATAAAAGATGTTTTTTACTACTCGTATCATTAAGTTTAAGTACCTCAAGTATCCCATCAAATTCTGGTTTAAGAGCAAGTTTAACCTGTACTAAAATCAGTTTGTTCAACATAATCTCTGCATGTAGTTCTGGACTTGCTTCACAGTTAAACACATTCATTTAGGCCTAAAACGCCTGGAAAAAATGCCTGGAGAAAGATGAGACTGTACTGATGAAGAGATTGTGCAGTTTAAGTTTTTAGTACTTTGTATCACCTTTTCTATATTTCAATAAAATTGAGTAAATACCTTAAAGCAGGGGTCTCAAACTCAAATTACCTGGGGGCCGCTGGAGGCAGTATTAAAATGACCAAAAAAAGACACAAAATTACTAAAAAAAAGACACAAAATGACAGAAAAAAACCTAAATTACTAAAAAAGACACAAAATGACAAAAAAAAGACACAAAATGACAGAAAAAAAACTAAATTACTAAAGAAGACACAAAATGACCAAAAAATACACAAAATTACTAAAAAGACACAAAATGACTGAAAAAACACTAAATTACCAACAAAAAAACCCCAAAAAAGACACAAAATTATTGAAAAAGACACAAAATTACCCAAAAAGACACAAAATTATTTTAAAAACACAAAATTATTTAAAAAAGAGACAAAATTACCAAAAAAGTAATTAAAGGGACCTTTCAAACACAACACATTAAAGTGCCATTCATATAAAACTCACATTAAACTTTCATATCAAGGTGGGGGCCACAAAATATCACCACGAGGGCCACAATTGGCCCGCGGGCCGTAAGTTTGAGACCCATGCCTTAAAGTAAGACATTGCACTCTTAGAGATTTATCCAGTCGGCTAATAAAACCTAGAAAATGTCCAAATTCCTTTACAGTTTTTTCCATTTCCTGACTTGAGGTATTGACTTGCTTCAGTCTGTAAGTAAGAGCCAGCAGCAGAGAAAGTGGCCCTGCTGGGGGCCCGCCAGGCCCCTGAGGGCCTCATTGAGTGTGTGTGGTGGTTCTTGGTTCCAGTGGACAGAGTCCTGTGTGGCCTGTCAGACGGTCTTCCCCACCCTGCTGTGCTGCTAAGTGCCCTGATAGCCCGTAGGCCCTGTGGACGAGCTAAATACCAGTGTAATTGTCTGCTGAGGGCACAAGCACCGTTGTAATGTGTTGTACAACACCTCCATTAACACGGGCCTGGGGCTGCAGAGACATTAAATGGCCTGGGCTGTGTAGTTTATGTCCTCTTCCCCTCACTCTCTATTTCTCCCTCTCACTTACACACTCACACACACACTGTCCGGCTTTGAGGAAACCTGAGAGGAAGTGAAACGAGATTCTACTGACTTCTGTCTCTTCTTTCACTGTTTTAATCTTCAGCTCGTGTGAGTTAATTAACCCATTTAGGCCTAAAACGGCTGGAAAAACTGCCTGTAAAACCTCTGGGTGATTTTAAAATAAGCCCCTAAAACCTGAAGTTTTTCTGGGAATTCAACAGAAGTGTCAACTCTTCCTACTAAATAATAGATTTTTCAGCCTCTGTAGCAGATAGGAATGAGAAAAGTCCCATGATGCATTGCGACACTCCCACATGTATTCTCATTTTGTGTCTTTTTTTGTAATTTTGTGTCTTTTTCTACTCATTTTGTGTCTTTTTTGATCATTTTGTGTCTTTTTTTGATCATTTTGTGTCTTTTTTTGGTCATTTTGTTTCTTTTTTAGTCTTTTTGTGTCTTTTTTGGTAATTTTGTGTCTTTCTCTACTCATTTTGTGTCTTTTTTGTCATTTTGTCTTTTTTAGTCATTTTGTGTCTTTTTTTGGTCATTTTGTGTCTTTCTTTGGTCATTTTGTCTTTTTTTAGTCATTTTGTGTCTTTTTTTAGTCATTTTGTGTCTTTTTTGGTAATTTTGTGTCCTTTTTTTGGTAATTTTGTGTCTTTTTTTAGTCATTTTGTGTCTTTTTTTTTTGGTCATTTTGTCTTTTTTTAGTCATTTTGTGTCTTTTTTTGGTGATGATTTCAAAGTTCTGGAAAAGTCCCATGTTGCATTGCGACACTCCCACATTCTAACCTTCTTGATATCCTTAATTGGAGGGTTTGAATATGCTTTGGTCTTCAATTTAGGCGAATGTCTGTCCAAACTAATATAACAGTTATATTTCTAAGATTTTCTAACATGTTTAAGGTCTAGATCAGGGATGGGCCACTGGAGGCCCGGGGGCCACATACTCCCTGACTTGAAGTGGCCCTCAGTACAACTACATGCATTTGAGCATGAAATCTTAAAAATGCAGTGTAAAAATGCACAAAATTACTTCTTGCAACTAATGTTGGTCTGCTGTTCTTGCACTGAAAAAAAGAAATCACAGTAAGTGGTTATTTTTTATTTGCTTCAAACCTTTTGTATTCCTATTTATACTGTTATACATGCATTTGAGCATGAAATATGTTAAGTTACTGCACTGGAAACAAATAGACACAAAATAAACAAATAGACACAAAATGACCAAAAAAAAAAGACACAAAATGAACAAAAAAAAACAAAACACAAAATGAACAAAAAAAACAAAACACAAAATGAACAAAACCCCCCACAAAATGAACAAAAAAGGACACAAAAAGACAAAAACATGCCAAAAAATCCCCCCAATGTTACCCTATGGAGAGGCTAGAGTGATGACATCATCCAAAAAAAGACACAAAATGAACATAAAAAGACAAAATGACAAAAAACATGAAATCTTAAAAGTGCAGTATAAAAATGCACAAAATTACTTCTTGCAATTAATGTTGGTCTGCTGTTCTTGCACTGAAAAAAAAAAGAAATCACAGTTTTTATTTGCCTCAAATCTTTTGTATTCCTATTTATACTGTTCAACATGCATTTGAGCATGAAATATGGTAACTTACTGCACTGTAAACATATTTAAAATTGCAGTTTCATCATATCTGGTTAAGTGCACGCTCCTATATGTGGCCCTGTGGTAGTGAACATGAAACATTGTGGCCCCCTGCAGCATTTAAGCATTGAAGTTAGCTCATCCCTGCTCTAGATAAATGTATGTAAATGTATTCCACATGTAAAATATACTTCAAACACCCTCGTGATGCTCTCACACACACACAAAGTGGATGTTGTTTTTCCTGAAATCTGTGTACAAAACAAACTTGGTTAGTTCCGGTGCTTTCCTACCTAATCATGCTCTTGTAGTCACTTTCCCGGCGTTGTTTTGAGCTCGCCGTGGATTGACAAATGGCGTCTCCTTGGCAGCTCCCTGAAACAGCTGAACGACTCGGATAAACACATATGGCAGCTTTAGCACCCGCGGGACGCGTCCTTCTTTCCATAGCAATATATTTCACTCTTCCTGTGTCCTTTACTTTGGCATTTTTCTTACCCTGTCGGCTCCCCATGAATCTCTTGTTTAAAACCTAATGATAGAAAAGTCCCGCGGATATCGATCGGGCCGCCTCCACTCATTATTGCATATCCATAACTTTTCGACGGATCCACGTCAGAACGCCCGGCGATAGACTGACAGGCCATTTTGTGAGTTGATGGGGCACAGTAGCCGAAATGGAGATTTAGCATAGGGACGAAGGCTGTGTCACGCCTCTCCGGCACTCATCCTCACCGGGGACAGATTGGTTAACAATGCAGGAGCAAAGGTTCCTCTCTGCTTAATTAGCTTTTGACCCCGACACCCATGCCTTCTGTCAGCCTGTGTCGGCCCTCGGCGCTCCACAGCAAACCAGTAATGAGCATTTAAGTGTTTTCTGACCCCCCGGTAATGGCTTCATAACAGACTGAGTCCCTTTGAACAATTGTCTCAACCGCTCTTCATCTGCGAGACGAAAGAATGAGAAATATGTGGAAGATTTAACTTGCACACGCACAATGAGAACGAATAGCCGTTATTCATGATAATGCAAAAGCTATTATTTGACTCTTTATTTGGTTCTCTGATGAAGGTGTTTGATGTGGCTTGAAATTAGTCGTAGCTCAGCTCCACTAGCAGCCGAACTGTAAGAGCACTGGTCACACTTCAGTGTCGTTCAGTTGCTTTTCCAGCAGCAGCAAGATTTCAGAAGGCTAAACTTCTGAGATTTTTTTTTTTTTTCAAAAGAAAAGTTCCTTCATGCAGCAACTGAAAACACGACATAAGATGATTCTTCCCATCATGTGAGATTATAGGATAGAAATCATTTTAACCCATTTAGGCCTAAAACACCTGGAAAAACTGCCTGTAAAACCTCTGGGCGATTTTAAAATAAGCCCCTAAAACCTGAAGTTTTTCTGTAAATTCAACAGAAGTGTCAACTCTTCCTACTAAATAATAGATTTTTCAGCCTCTGTAGCAGATAGAAATGAAATTCAAAAAGTATTTGAGAGCTTATAGCTGTTATATCTGAGCTCCCTCCGCTATAGTCGTCTTCCACCATGATTTCAGTTCTGGAAAAGTCCCATGATGCATTGTGACACTCCCACGTGTATTCTCATTTTGTGTCTTTTTTTTTGTTTTTTTGTGTCTTTTTTTAGTCATTTTGTGTCTTTTTTTTAGTCATTTTGTGTCTTTTTTTGGTCATTTTGTGTCTTTTTTTTTGGTGATTTCAGTTCTGGAAAAGTCTCATGTTGCATCACGACACTCCAACATGTTTTCTGATGCATTTCATTGGCCAAGAGACCGAAAATACGTGGAAAAAACTACAAAACGACGTATCCGCTTTCCCATCTTTAATGGTAGAATAACACAACAGTGCCCCCAGTTTTAATGGTAGAAACACGGTAATGCTTTCCCGCCTTAAATGGGTTAAATAAAGTCAGATCTGAGCAGTGATTTGAAACCGAGGGTGAAGGTCTGCGGTGTGAACATCAGCTGAGTGGCATGAGCCTCCACTGTTCACTGCTCCGTATTTAAAGCCTGTCGGCTCTTTGAGTGAGTTTTCTGGGCCATTAAGTCGCTCTGCTGGCCTGATGATGAGGAGCCAGACGCCTGTATTGCCTCGAGAGAGGAGAGCGTCCATCTCTACAAGGGTCGTCCTCACTCGGACACCCATGGGACCCTCTCAAACTGGCCAGGGACAGTTTTATTTATTTTTTTAGACACAGCTCGTATCGTTTTAATGGGAGCCATTTAATCCCAGGCCAACCTTGTCATGTGACAGGCAACTCTTCATTCTTAAGATTGAATTTTCGTTCCCGTGACGATAGCCTCCACTAAGTGCTCTTGTCCCTGGACAGCACTGACAAATTCACACAGGTGATTGTTTTTTGGTAACTTACAGGTTGTGCATTGAATGTTGTCACGCTGAGTGATTCCAGACTGTGAGACACAGTTCAGAGCTCCGCTAGTAAACGGACCTTGAGTTCAGATTATTTGTCAAACTTTAACACAACTTGCAGCGAGCTGTACAGATTGTGTTAATTCAATAATAATTTGTTATTTAATGTTCTAGATCATGGGTCTCAAACTTGCAGGCCAATTGTGGCCCTCGTGATGATATTTTGTGGCCCCCACCTTGATATGAAAGTTTAATGTGAGTTTTATATGAATGGCACTTTACCGTGTTGTGTGTGGAAGGTCCCTTTAATTACTTTTTTTGGTAATTTTGTGTCTTGTTTTTGTAATTTTGTGTCTTTTTTTAATTATTTTGTGGGGTTTTTTTTTATTATTTTGTGTCTTTTTTAGTAATTTTGTGTATTTTTTTGGTCATTTTGCGTCTTTTCTGGGTAATTTTGTGTCTTTTTTAAATCATTTTGTATCTTTTTTAAGTAATTTAGTTTTTTTTCTGTCATTTTGTGTCTTTTTTTTAAAATAATTTTGTGTCTTTTTTTATCATTTTGTGTCTTTTTAAAAATAATTTTGTGTCTTTTTTTCATTTTGTGTCTTTTTTAAATAATTTTGTATCTTTTTTGGTAATTCCGTCTTTTTTTGGTAGTTTTGTTTATTTTTTAAGTAATTTAGTTTTTTTGTCATTTTGTGTCTTTTTTAGTAATTTTGTGTATTTTTTTGGTCATTTTGTGTCTTTTTGGGGTAATTTTGTGTCTTAAATCATTTTGTATCTTTTTTAAGTAATTTAGTTTTTCTGTCATTTTGTGTCTTTTTTTCAAATAGTTTTGTGTCTTTTTTTTAATCATTTTGTGTCTTTTTAAAAATAATTTTGTCTTTTTTTCATTTTGCGTCTTTTTTAAATAATTTTGTATTTTTTTTTGGTAATTCTGTCTTTTTTTGGTAGTTTTGTTTATTTTTTAAGTAATTTAGTTTTTTTTGTCATTTTGTGTCTTTTTTAAAAATAATTGTCTTTTTTTGTCATTTTGTGCCTTTTTAAAGTAATTTTGTGTTTTTTCAGTCATTTTGTGTCCTTTTTTTGTCATTTTGTGTCTTTTTTTGGTCATTTTGTGTCTTTTTTTGGTCATTTTGATACTGCCTCCAGCGGCCCCCAGGTAATTTGAGTTTGAGGCCCCTGTTCTAGATTAATGAAACTGACCTGACTTTTACTAATTTAAAAATAACTCTTAAATGCATCATTATACTATTACAATGTTTCATACACGATATGGCCAAAAGTATGCAGACACGTGAACCGTAGATATGTGATTGATCTTCTTGACTGATGTTTGAGCCTGGCTGCAGGGATTTAGTCCCCATTTAGTCACAAGAGCATCAGCGATGTTCAACACTGATTCTCTGCAAAAAGTCACTCAAGTTCTTCCACTCAAACTATGAAAAGTATCGAGTGTCATTCTTTTACATTTGAAGCTTCTTTTGGGGTTTATGAACAAAGGTTTGAATGTCTGTCATCATACTTTAAAAAAAGAAGAAAAAAAACTTACAGAATCCTCAATTAAATTGAAGTGATTCATCAGATTTATTTCTGGCTGCCGCCTCAGTATGAACATCTACGGCCACATTTTTTTTACCATTTCAAAATGGTTAAAATCTTTTAATTTATGTGTCTCAGTTCTGTTATGTTAAGCGACATTGAGTTCCTTTTAAAAGTGCTATAAAAATCTCATGTATTATTATTATTATTATTATTATGAATTGATGTGCTTCAAGTGGACTGATATGCTGAGCCCTTTTCTCTCTGTCTCTCTGTTTCTCTCTCTGCTTTCAAATCACAAATGACACAAGAATTTGTGTTTCCGCCTTGCTGTAGCAACTCAAATTCAGCCAGCACAAAACCCCTCCGCTGGGGGTCACAGCGAGCAAAAAAAAGTTTGTTAATCCAGTGTGGAGTCTAGGATCAGACCACAAATCATCACAGCAGCCCCACTTCAAACATGTACAGGGGTGTCCATAAACCATGTAGAATACATGTAGAAAAACTGACACTAAAACTAATAAAAACTAAAATAAAACTGGCAAACTCATTCTAAAGACTCATTAGAAACTAACTGAATTTGAAAACAAAAATTCACAACAAAATTAAAACTAAAACTAATGAAAAATTCAAAACTATTGTAACCTTGCAAGGGAATTCACTGTTCCAATGACGGTCCTCACAAAGATAGAAGTACAAGAGTGTGTGTGTGTGTGTGTGTGTGTGTTTGTGTGTGTGTGTGTGTGTGTGTGTGTGTGTGTGTTCTTGTACTTCCTACATTAGTGAGGACCGAAACACGTTTTTTTAACCAACAGAGTGAGGACATTTCGGCCGGTCCTCACTTCTTTAAAGGCTTTTTTGAGATTTCAGACTTTGTTTTAAGGGTTAAAGGTTACATGATAATGATAATTAACTGAAACTGTATTGTGTGGTTACAAAACTAACTAAAATTATAGTGAAAATGTCCTTCGTTTTCGTCTTTGTCAACTTGAATTGAAACCTGAATTTGAAAACAAAATTTCACAACCTAAAACTAATGAAAAATTAAAAACTATTATAACCTTGCAAGGGAATTCACTGTTCCAATGAGGGTCCTCACAAAGATAGAAGTACAAGAGTGTGTGTGTGTGTGTGTGTGTGTGTGTGTGTTTTCTTGTACTTCCCACATAGTGAGGACCGGAACACATTTTTAGCCAACAAAATGAGGACATTTCGGCCGGTCCTCACTTCTTTACAGGCTTTTTTGAGATTTCAGACTTTGTTTTAAGGGTTAAAGGTTACATGATAATGATAATTAACTGAAACTGTATTGTGTGGTAACAAAACGAACTAAAATTATAGTGAAAATGTCCTTCGTTTTCGTCTTTGTCAACTTTTTTTCATACATAATGAAGATGGATAAGACAAAGGAAATAAAGGCAAAATTTACTCTTTTAATCTCCCACCCAACAAATACCCCATTACAAAAACTGACGCTAAAACTAATAAAAAATAAAATAAAACTAGCAAACTGACTCTAAAAACTCATTAGAAACTAACTGAATTTGAAAACTCACAACAAAATTAAAACTAAAACTGATGAAAAATTCAAAACTATCATAACCTTGCAAGGGAATTTACTATTCCAATGAGGGCCCTCGCAAAGATAGAAGTACAAGAGTGTGTGTGTGTGTGTGTGTGTGTGTGTTCTTGTACTTCCTACATAGTGAGGACCGAAACACATTTTTAGCCAACAAAATGAGGACATTTCGGCCGGTCCTCACTTCTTTACAGGCGTTTTTGAGATTTCAGACTTTGTTTTAAGGGTTAAAGGTTACATGATAATGATAATTAACTGAAACTGTATTGTGTGGTTACAAAACGAAATTAAATTATAGTGAAAATGTCCTTCGTTTTCGTCTTTGTCAACTTGAATTGAAACCTGAATTTGAAAACAAAATTAAAACTAAAACTAATGAAAAATTCTAAACTATTATAACCTTGCAAGGGAATTCACTGTTCCAATGAGGGTCCTCACAAAGATAGAAGTACAAGAATGTGTGTGTGCGTGTGTGCGTGTGTTTGTGTTCTTGTACTTCCCACATAGTGAGGACCGAAACACGTTTTTTTTTTAACCAACAGAGTGAGGACATTTCAGCCGGTCCTCACTTCTTTAAAGGCTTTTTTGAGATTTCAGACTTTATTTTAAGGGTTAAAGGTTACATGATAATGATAATTAACTGAAACTGTATTGTGTGGTTACAAAACTAACTAAAATTATAGTGAAAATGTCCTTCGTTTTCGTCTTTGTCAGCTTTTTTTCATACATAATGAAGATGGATAAGACAAAGGAAATAAAGGCAAAATTTACTCTTTTAATCTCCCACCCAACAAATACCCCATTACAAAAACTGACACTAAAACTAATAAAAAATTAAATAAAACTAGCAAAGTCACTCTAAAACTATTATAACCTTGCAAGGGAATTCACTGTTCCAATGAGGGTCCTCACAAAGATAGAAGTACAAGAGTGTGTGTGTGTGTATATATGTGTGTGTGTGTTTATTTAAGTGTAATCTACCCCTATGACCCTTGTGTACGGTGGATGAGTGTGGAGTATGA
The DNA here is from genome assembly GCF_030273125.1 of Centropristis striata. NCBI lineage: Eukaryota > Metazoa > Chordata > Actinopteri > Perciformes > Serranidae > Centropristis > Centropristis striata. The sequence goes on from NC_081523.1 coordinate 3,767,608, forward strand.
AACCCTCAGAGAGAGAGAGAGAGAGAGAGAGCTTATCCCGGCTGCATCAGACTGAATTACCATCTCCTCTCACATCTGGGCTTTTGTTCCCTGTTTGGCAGCAGCAGAAATGATTGCACCTCCCCTCCCTCCCTCCTTCTCTCTCTTAACAGGACAAGTGGGAGGTTAAAAAAGCTTCCTTTTGTTATTCCACACAAAGACTGTTTAATAGTTTGGAAATCTTATATAGAGTGCTGAGTGACTGGGAAAAGGGCAAAAGTTCACTCGGCAGAATAAACTCTCTTTCAACATCAGCAGCAGGTAAACTTTGTCTTGTTACAAGCTGTTTTTTTCTGCAACCTGAGTGAAGCAACGCTGACATAATGTCCTCGCCTTGTACACAACTCTCTCTTTCTCTTTCTCTCTCTAGTTGCTGCTGTAGATTAACAGGAACACACAGGCAGCTTTTCTTTCCACAGTGTGACTAACTCCACTGTAAACTTTCCAGGTGGAGCTTGCACGGCCCACGTGAGAATGAATGAGGCTGTTTTTGACACTAATACAGTCATGGAAAATATTGTTAGACCCTTGTTTTCTCCAATTTCTTGTTCATTTTAATGACTGGTACAACTAAAGGTACATTTGTGTGGACGAATATAATAATAACAACAAAAAAATAGCTGATAAGAGTTTAATTTAAGAGCTGATATCTAGACATTTAACATGGTTTTATTGATAATAACTAAAATCATTATCAAGAAAACTAGGCAAAATGTCTAGATATCAGCTCTTTAATTCAACTTATCAGCTATTTTTGTTGTTATCATTATATTTGTCCAAACAAATGTACCTTTAGTTGAACCAGGTATTAAAATGAACAAGAAATTGAAGAACACAAGGGTGGTCTAATAATTTTTTCCATGACTGTATGGGTCAGTGACAAATAAAGGTTGGCAAGATGTCAAATGGTGTAACCACAAAAAAAGATAAATATTAAATACTTCATCCACCTACATTTGATTTAAGTGGACTTATACATATAATTACTTCATTTTAAAAAACATCATATTAAATTCTGTTTTTGAGTATTTCTACATTTACACATTTCATCAATATTGAGCAGAACATATTCTAAATGCAACCATTTTTTTCCTAATATATATATTTACCATAATGTTGCAATGTAAACATGGATTGTATTTTTTTTCTCATTTAAGTTCACATTTATTTCCCTGTATATAATCAGATTTTTATGGGGAAAAAATTACTGGTTACACCAACTGACTGGGTTAGATCATGTTATTGACCCTTATCTTAACATTTTCCTGTTCAAATGTCTGTTTATTTGGAATATTTTAATATATATTTTAATTTATTATATTTCTTGACATGATGAGTCAATACTGTAAATATTGTGACAACCCTATTCACAAAAAAAACAATAAGGGAATTTATTAATTAGATTATTTACATATATATTAACAGGATAAATAATTATCAAAACTGAACTTGATTACAACTTTTCTCATGAAAAAATGCCAAACATTATGTGGCTGATTTTCTCCTTTTAATACAGTTGTAAATTAAGTATTTTGACTTTTTGCAAGCAATTTTCAAGCATTTTTTTCTTTTTAAAAAGAAAATCAAAACATTAATGAAAAATATGGATTCAAAGGAAATTCTGGTTCCAGATTGTTACAAAAGTTACAAAAACAACCACAATATAGTATAATATAAGAAAAACAATGAACAAAATAGGTAACAATAACACTATATTATATAAATATAACAATATAAAAATTAAAAATAAAGTGCCAGATAACAACAGATAATAAAACACATACTAGAAAATGTAATTGACTATAAAAATAACTTGTCAATTGTTTAATTAGCTGCAGCTTTGGTTTCAAAACATTTTACAGCAAAATAGAATAATCGTTGGTTTTATTAGTTATTAAATAGAATAAAAACATTTTTTATTGATGAAATACACATTGTTTTTGTAAAGAATGTCTAAAATGTGGAACTAATGAAAGAGTTCTGGCTAGTACTGGAAATCTGATGTGTTTACTTCTTTTCAAAGATTTGTTGAGGGATTTACAGCAGTCTCTGGGCCTAAAATGAAATTATTTTAGTTTTTTACTTATGATTCAAATGTTAAATAGATGTTTTTCCTGCTTTTGTAAAGAATGTCTAAAATATGTAGCTAATAAACAATTCTCACATGAAAATGATTATAAAGCATCATTAAAAAGAAACAAAATGAGCTGAATCATTCAATCACTTAATCGCAAATATATATTCATGTGAACTTTTAACGTAAAAACGACCGTGGTGACAGGAAGTGGAATAAATCGTGTTTTCCCGATTCATTCCGGTGTCATTAACAGGCGCTTTCTGCTGTTTCAGCAACATTAATCTGTATTAAACACAGCTGGAAGCTGCAGAGAACACGTGTACAAGCATAGTGTCGTGATTTAACATCTCCAGTGAAACTAACACGTCCAGTTGCTTTCAGCCTTTAATTACACGTCATAGATTTCCTGCTGATGAACAGGCAGAGAATTAACAGTGAACGGAGCTAATTCACAGCTGCTGCTCTCCTCCACCCACATGCTGTTATTGCTGTACAAGTAGAGCGCCGAGAGCAGGGCGCACTTAGCTACACAAACATTAGTATTAACGATTGGCCTGCCAGTTTGGAAGTGGTGACAAACTGCACACGGGCAAAAATTGGAGTCCGAAACCAATCAGGAAGTTAATGAGGAGAAAAATTACTCCGCTTTTTTTCCCCTCCCACCACCACCTACTGCTGAGGAGGAGAGAGAGAGATGGTGGAGGGTGAGGGATGAGGAAGCATGAGGGAGGCAAATCCAGAAGTCAGAGGATTCATTCTGGGAAACACTGAACATCATCTGTTAACGCTGTAGTTACGAGACTTTACGGGATTAAAAGTGGCAAATCTACAAGAAAAAAAGGCGCAGATTTATGAGAAAAAATGGCAGATCTACGAGGAGAAAGTCGCAGATTTACGAGATTAAAAGTGGTAAATTTGCAAGAAAAAAAGTTGCAGATTTATGAGAAAAAAGTGGCAAATCTAAGAGAAAAAAGTTGCAGATTTACGAGATTAAAAGTGGCAAATCTGCGAGAAAAAAAGTGCAGATTTACGAGATTAAAAATGGCAAATCTAAGAGAAAAAAGTTGCAGATTTATGAGAAAAAAGTGGCAAATCTAAGAGAAAAAAGTTGCAGATTTACGAGATTAAAAGTGGCAAATCTGCGAGAAAAAAAGTGCAGATTTAAGAAATTAAAAGTGGTAAATTTGCAAGAAAAAAAGTTGCAGATTTATGAGAAAAAAGTGGCAAACCTACGAGGAGAAAGTCGCAGATTTAGGAGATTAAAAGTGGCAAATCTGCAAGAAAAAAGTTGCAGATTCACGAGATTAAAAGTGGCAAATTTGCAAGAAAAAAGTTGCAGATTTACGAGATTAAAAGTGACAAATTTGCAAGAAAAAAAGTTGCAGATTTATGAGAAAAAAAGTGCCAAATTTATGAGAAAAAAAGTCGGAAAACAGTGTTTTGTAATTTGTAAAATTTGTAATTTGTGTAGCATTCATGTCGGAGCTGACATTAGGATGGATGGATGGATGGATGGCTTATTAATCTAAGTTAAAATTGCACTTACAGCAGCAGCAAAACACCAATACAATAAAATAGAATAGAATAAAGTTAAAAACTAGTATTATGATGTTGATGTAAATGCACAGCCAAATAAAATGATATCTCTGCAGCTGTGGTTTTGAAATAATATCCCCAGTTCTCATCATCAGGAGAGCTACGAGCTAGGCTAAAACTAACTGAATATCAGCGAGCGCTACCCAGCAGTTTTTTTGACACCAGCATACGGTCTCTGGTGCGCGGATCGCGGATCACCCTTCACAAATACATTATAGACAGCAATATCAGTATTTTTGTGGAAAAATAGTGATAACAGCAGCGTTTTGATTTATAACACAAGACAAAACGGGAGCAGAATGCTGCCCATTCATCGTTTTATCTCACTTATCCTGCTTTCAATCATTTAAAGCTTAATCATAAAACTATGATTAAAAGTCCTAGTATTTTGTGAGATAATGTCACTTAAAACATGGTTTCGTTATTTATTTTCTACATTTCTTTCAATCGTCAGCTGTCGTTTTGAGAACCAGTGCATTTCTTTCTGTAGTGTTTAGGTCTGCAACTAATTATTGGTTTCAAGATCAATTAATCTGCCTGTAATCAAAATACCATCCATCTACCAATCTATAAGTTTCTTCACAGATAAATATCATGTAATAGAGTGGCTTGATTAAGGTTATAAATGAAAAGACAAAAAGACGACTGAAGCTCTACTATAGTTATTTAAATTCTATCCTATAAAAACGCAGTATGTTTCTGTTTCTGTCTCCTGTCCTCAGTGTTATTACTGTGTGCAGTAGCTGTAAAAGTGTTAAAACGGCTGGATGCTCATACTGTAGCTCTCATGTTAACTGTAAAAGATCTTTTGTTTTGTGTTCGTCCCTTTTTGCTCACTGATTCAATTTGCTATAAATCCTGAGGAATCATTTTATTCCGCAGCCGTATTTATATCAGGTGAATAGAGCGAGGGCCATTTATTCTGCAGCGCTGATGATACGACTTTTGTCTGTCTCACTATAGTATTTCTCTTCTCCTCTTTATTTACTCGCCTTACAGTAGGAAGACATTTTTTATTTTATGCCTTCTACCTCCATGAGGCAATATGAATTTATCATTTTAATGACTTTGAGGAGTATCCAAGAAACAAGATTTGTAGCTCAATACCTGAAAGAGAAGTGAAAGATTTGCAGTTTATTTACTTTTTCAATACATAAACATACTTTAGCGTAGCGAGACGACAATTTAATGTTTTCCTTCACATAATTCTGAGAAGTGAATGTTATCCCAGAAGTGGTATTTTATGCAACAGCATTTTTTTTTTATAATGGGCCAGTTCGTGGAGATGTTGGTAAAGATGTTCCTCTCACATGGGGGACTTCATGAGTCAATGCAAATCTTTAGTTTTTTTCTTGTATCTGATGGGATTCACCAGCACCCGTACTGATGCATGATGCAGCATGTCCTGTCAGCAAGTTGCAGCCTAGAAGTTTTTATGGGTTTTATGAGAACATGATGGACAGAATGACCTCAGAATTATTTATATCAAAGATTTTGAAAATAAGTATTTTAGCATGCTTGTAGGGTTCAAATTGAGAGAAAAACTGGCTTAATTTTGTTTATATTCGTCAAAAATGAGCTCACTTGAAGGGGTAGAGAAAGTCCTGCAGCCTCAGAGTTAGAGCTGGGCAATATGGACCAAAAGTCATATCCCGATATATTTAGGCTGAATATCAATATACGATATATATCACAATATACGATCCCGATATATCCTGCTGCCCCCGCGACCCGGCCGAGAATGGATGGATTTTTAGCGCAAAGTGAGAGCAAATGTTCAGTCAAAGTCAAATATGACATGTAACAAGTAGTTTTATTGAAACTGTTTATATAAGTGAACATAAATACTGTATAACAACAGGAGTAGCTTTTAAAAAAAAAAAAAAAAAATCAAAGCTCCATAAAGTGCACATTTAAATAAAAAAAATATCTTAAATAAAAATAGCCTATGATATATAATAGGCCCACGGAGAACATTTTTGCCCTAAAAGCCTAAATTTGGTGCCTCTCGCACATTCTGATGCCACTATTCCATCTTAATCATTGCATATTTTAGAGAATTATTGTAAAGGAGAATAAGAATAATCTTCTATGTTTTATTTAAGTCATGGGTCTCAAACTCGAGGCCCGCGGGTCAATTGCGGCCCTCGTGACGATATTTTGTGGCCCCCACCTTGATATGAAAGTTTAATGTGACTTTTATATGAATGGCACTTTACCGTGTTGTGTGTGGAAGGTTCCTTTAATTACTTTTTTTGGTAATTTTGTGTCTTTTTTTTGGTAATTTTGTGTCTTTTTTAATCATTTTGTCTTCTTTTTTTGGGTCATTTTGTTTCTTTTTTAAGTAATTTCTTTTTTTCTGTCATTTTGTGTCTTTTAAGTCATTTTGCGTCTTTTTGTAATTTTGTGTCTTTTTGGTCATTTTGTGTCTTTTTTTGTAATTTTGTGTCTTTTTTTAGTCATTTTGTTTCTTTTTTAAGTAATTTAGTTTTTTCTGTCATTTTGTGTCTTTTAAGTCATTTAGTGTCTTTTAAGTCATTTTGCGTCTTTTTTTAATATTTTGTGTATTTTTGGTCATTTTGTGTCTCTTTTGTCATTTTGCGTCTTTTTTTTTAAATTTTGTGTCTTTTTGGTCATTTTGTGTCTTTTTTTGGTCATTTTGTGTCTCTTTTTCAAATAATTAACTCTTTTTTTTCTTTCATTTTGTGTCTTTTTTTGGTCATTTTGATACTGCCTCCAGCAGCCCCCAGGTAATTTGAGATTGAGACCCCTGCTTTAAGGCATCTTATTTTGACAGTCTTCTTGTAAATTCTGTTGTGGACTCTGCTAACACATCCATATGCTCTTATTTTGAAAGCTACATGTGTTGCTTTTATTTTGAAGGCGGGTCTAACACTCAGACTTTCAAGTCAGAACTTGAAAGTCAGAACTTGGAGCTCGGAACAACTCTACCTACTCCAAACACACCTGTCAAACTGTTGTGTGAGCTGGTTGTAACTGTCGTATTGTCTCTTTCTCTTGTCTGTTTTTTTCGTCTCTTTAGCCTTTTCTCCCAACGGTATCTCCAGCGTCCACGACGCCACCATGACCTGCAGGTCCATCAGCTCCCTGGTGAACTCTGACGTCAACGAGGCCGGCAGCGAGGCGCCAAACTTCACCGTCAACTCCATCATAGACGGCGACGTCACCAAATAAAGAGAAGCTAAGAATAACGCCACTCGTCAAAAGCATTACGAGTTCAGTTGAGCAAAAAAAAAAAACCTTCATGTTCACTGTTAAACTGCAGGTTTCACTGTTCCTGTCAGGAATGCACAACATTTTCCACACGTTTTAATAGTTTAGCTCATTTTAGCTGTTAAATGTTTTGTTGAAGCCAGTTCACCAGCATAGAAAAGGCTCTGGAAGTTAATAAAAGTTCACAAATAAAAGCTTGCAAATACTTGAGAAGCACTGTCCAGATAATAAAGATGACTAAACTGACATCTTTTGATTATCACTAATCAAGATTGGACCAAATGATTCAAACTAGACTGCAACTTAATGTGAATTTGTAAAGTTGTACACTTGTTTTTTCTTCAGAAAATTATTTTTTTAATTGTTTTATTTTTAATTATCCAGAAGATAAAGCGACGCAACATGCAGAATAATGATTCAAATCCTTTTTCTAGCATACAGTAAAATTGAGCAGTGCAGTTTTTTTTACACAGTAGGATTAGTTAGATATTAGTAATATTTTGACAATCAGAATACAGACTTAGTTTTTGCTAAGATATATTTTTCGAGCTGAAATCAGTTGCACTTTTTTAGAAAATGTCAGAAGTGAAATTAGGCCAAATGGAGCGGCCGCGTGCCTTCGTTTCTTATTATGCAAAGTTTTATTATTTTTAGTTCGTATTAGTTTGAAATGTATTTTTTTTTTGTAGACAAAGTTGAGTCCGTCCTTCCCAGAGAGCACTGATTCGGTTCTGCAGGTCAAAAGATGTCGAGGTTCAATAATAACTTAACAGGAAACTGAAAAAATTTAATTTTCACTTCTCTCTTTGGTTGAAAAATTTAAGTGCGTTTCACCATCTACAGCACAGTAGCCTGGCCAGAAGATACACAAAATAAAATAAGGAGATAATTAAAAAAAATATATATAAAAACTTTTCAGGGTTCTTCCGATTACATAATAGTATTTAAATGACATATTTGACATGAAATATTTAGGTATTGTCATTAAGATTTCATAAAAAATGCATCCCAACAGATGCCTCTTTTTTGAGGCTGAAATATTGATATTTTAGAACTAAAACTGTAATAATGATACATTTGTTTTATAGAATTTTGACCAAGATGAAATATTTTATCAGGAATGATTTGGGCTGTCAACCAGTTACAAATGTTTACAAATTAATTGCACAATTTGCTGTTATTATTTGTGATTAATTGCATTTTTTTCCCTTTCTTTTGCCCCAAGATACATTTTTGCAATCAAGGATATTTGTCTGTAAAGAGGAGATATGTGGGCACTCATAGCACCCCTTTTCATTCAGATACATTAAAATCAGATGTCAGGTTTCCCTTTAAAAAATGTTCATGACAATTTTTCCCCTGCCAAAAGTTATTTAGCCCTCTTGTGGTAAAATATAATTCCATGTTTGGTACAAATATATCTGAAAGCTAAGACTGCTGCAGCCCGGAGCTTTTTTTTTTTGTATTAACTGTGTAAATTCTTTTTAACACATTAAGTATTTCAAATTAATCACAAGACAGCTACAAATATTGCATAAACGAACCTAATCCAATGGTGAAATTGTTTCTAAATTACCTCTAAAATCTCTTTGGCACTCTCCAAAACAAATATTCTTGACATATACACCAAGAGGAGTATACCTGCAATAAGCCAATGACATTAGTGAATATATCAGATTTGACTTTTTATCCATCTAGGTGTATTAAAAACCGAATGTTGCCCAGTTTTTTTTGCCTCATAATCTTTAGACCTGCACAGTATTTACCCTGAGCTACAATCCGATAACTGCAGAGAATTCTTTTTAACACGTTAAATATTTCAAATTAATCACAAAAATGTACATATACATTTTGACAGCTCTAAATATTGCATAAACGAACCTAATCCAATGGTGAAATTGTTTCTAAATGACCTCAAACGTCTCTTTGGCACTCTCCAAAAAAAATGATTCTTAACATATACACCAATAGGAGTATACCTGCAATAAGCTGACATTAGTGAATATATCAGCTTTGACTTTTTATCCATCTAGTTGTATTAAAAACCAAAATGTTTCCCAGATTTAAGCCTCATAATCTTAAGACCTGCACAGTATTTACCCTGAACTACAATCTGATAACTGCAGAAAATTCTTTTTAACACGTTAAATATTTCAAATGAATCACAAAAATGTACATATACATTTTGACAGCTCTAGATATTGCATAAACGAACCTAATCCAATGGTGAAATTGTTTCTAAATGACCTCAAATGTCTCTTTGGCACTCTCCAAAAAAAAAATATTCTTGAAATATACACCAATAGGAGTATATCTGCAATAAGCTGACATTAGTGAATCTATCAGCTTTGACTTTTTATCCATCTCGGTGTATTAAAAACCAAAATGTTTCCCAGATTTAAAACCTCATAATCTTTTGACCTGCACCACTGCAACAGTATTTACCCTGAAAAACAATCTGAAAACTGCAGAAAAGATGCTAAAACTACCTGCATTTGTTTCCCCCCAGTATATATATAATAAATGTGTCACTGGATTAAAGTTTAGAGGAGAAAACGCGTCTGCTGGAGACTCAGAAAGCTTCCTGCAGGACGGCGAGCGGCTGCAGGGTTAGCGGGGGGAGAACAGGTTAGACATGAATCATGTTTCCCTCGGTTGCGTTGGCGTGTGATGAGCAGCGGCGGCTTATTTATGGCGCCGATCCAGCGGCATCGTTTATTCCTCAGAATTTGCATGTCTATTGTATATTTAACCCCTTCAGGCCAGTTTTACTGTGCACACGGGTGGCTGTTTACACACTGGGGTTCGGCCTTGTAGACACAGCAGACGCTGAGGGTTTGTAGCAGCGATGTGGACAGTTTGAACAGTTTGTTGATTAATTGATTAGTTTGTCCAGAAAATGCAACAATCAGCTAATCATTTAAGGTGTTTTTTTTTTTAAGCAAAAATGCTAAATGTTTCATAGTTTATTTTAGCTTCTCAAATGTTTGGATTTGCTGATTTTGGACTGTTGGCATGTCATCTTTTGGATCAGTGCAAACGCCATTTTTCATTGTTTTGTGATTATTTGTAGACCAAATGACTAATCCATTAATCCAAAAATGATCAGCAGATTGATTAATAAAACAAATAATTGTTTCATGTGTCTTTTAATGGATAAAATACTGTCAGTGGTTTTTTTTGTGTGTGTGTGTGTGTACAAGGACCCCCAAAGTTGTTTTTTACTTCATGAACTAACCGCGTGTTGCCCACTTTTGAGTTGTGTTGTTTAAATGTTAATTAAAAAAAACAACTCAGACGAGATTTTGCCAACTTCTCTGCCTCTGTGAAGCCGACTGGTACACCACTGTGCTGCGTTTTGTTGATGTGTTTCCTGTTTTATGGAGCTTCATTTCCAAGTCCACTGCATGCTTTGAAAGTGTTTATTTGTGTTTGTGTTTGAATAAGACAGCAACAAAAGTAATTTGGAGTCTTGGAGTTTATGTCGCTACAAGTTTTAGGGGAATAAAAACGCTCCGAAGTGATGGAGTGTAAATGTGGTGCTGGAAACAACAATATAAAACAGACAAAGAAAATTACTTGTATTTTCTTTCTGCTGCGCTGTGGGAACATTCATTGGATTCTGCCCCATCTGTTGTAATCAATAACGTGACCATCTTGTTTTTTTATGAAACGCACTTACTCTTAATTTCATCCACCAGTGGTTTTAGAGAGAAGAATGTGGAGTTACCTATAAGGCTTTGACATTATAAATCACCTCTTGAGACCAGATTGTACAGCAGTATCGATTGATCCTGATATATCACAGAAATTTACTGTCACTTCTGTTTTCAATTAAAGATACAATCAGTCAGATAATGACTTAATTGGATTTTACAGAAGATTGAGTTTTATTGCCCCGTGCTTTACGAGTTTAGTTAAGGAAGGCCATTTTATCACGTTTGTCAGGGGCGGCCGGCTGGCTGCCGCTCGCCTTGTCCTTCTGTAGCTGCTGCTGCTGCCCCGCTGTACAGCGCAGGGGAGAAAGTGTCACAGGATTGGTTTTCCTTGAGCTGCCTCCGCCTCCATGAATCATGCCCTCCCCATAATAGATAAAATCTGCTCCGATCCCACCGTGACACCTCCACCGGGTGGAGTGATGGCCGCTCGATACAGACAGGAAGTGCTGAAAGAGGACGCGGCGGGCTCAGAGGTGGAAACTTTAAACTCTTTTAGATCTTTTTTAGAACTAGTGCAGGAAGTATGTATCCATATAGTGGGAGACTAAGTAGATTTTTCAATTAAGGCCAATAGGGTTGTCACGATACTAAAATTTTCAACTTTTTGATACCACAAGGATAAAAACAAAGACCCCAAAATTTAACAGAAATACTTTTATTAACAAGAAAAATGCAACATGTCAAAATGAACAGAACCACAGAAACATGAACATTGATATTCTCTGGAAACTATTAGAATATTATTGGAAAATTGAACATTGAAGCCACTTTAAAACTCCTAAAGATAGGTAGGCTAAATAGGTAGGTAGGCCTATCACACAATGGGGCGGAGCTCCCCTAAAAGGGGGCGGAGCTCCCCTAAAAGGCGTCCGATCGGAAACAGTGCAATGCCGCAACATGTCCTACGTAAATGATGATGACTCTTTTAGATCTTTTTTAGAACTAGTGCAGGAAGTATGTATCCATATAGTGGGAGATTAACCCTATAAAGCCAAGTGTATCATATTTGATACATAACTTTTTGAGACCTCTACAACATCAGTGTGATATTTTTTTCCTGAAAAACCTGATGAATACATGAATTGATGATTAAAAAAACTGAGCAACAAATTTCACAAAAATACCAGATGTAGCAAAAATGATTTGCTGGTTCCACTGGTGGATCCGTCATTGCTGCGTGAAAACTTCATATCAGCAGATGTATGATGTTGTTTTATATGGAAAAAAATATTTTGTATGTTTGAGGAAAATGTTAAAAGGAAAGTCAAAGTTTTATTTGGTTAAAAATATTAGGTTTTATGTGATTATGTGAGTTCAAGAAAAGCAAATTGTGAGCAACAAATTGCACAAAAAGACCTGATGTATCAAATATGATCCAAATGAAATTCATATATGAAAATTGATATTGAATTTAAAAAAATGTTAGCCGGTTCAACAAACACTCCAGTTTTGAAAATTTAGAATTTTCTGGCAATTATTTCACGGTTCAGGCTTTATAGGGTTAAGTCGATTTTTCAATTAAGGTCAATAGGGTTGTCACGATACTGAAATTTTCAACTCGATACCGATACTCAGGAAAATATTCGATACTCGATACCATTTCGATACCACAAGGATAAAAACAAAGACCCCAAAATTTAACAGAAAAATGCAATATGTCAAAATGAACAGAACCACAGGTTAAATATTTATAATAAAAAACAGTTGTGCAAAAATATACTGCAACTATGATAACAAGCTTCAGGTCTGAGGTAGTGCAAAAATAAATAAATACAATAAACAATAACAATTAGAACAATGTTTTGAGGTTGTATGATTGTATTTCAACAAATAATTTGATGATGTTTTAGTTGTTTTTCATGCAAAACATGACATTTCAGAGGGAAGTATTATAGTTTTTACTCCACTGTGTTTATCTGAGGGCTGTATTTACTTTTCAAATTGAATTTTTTGCACCCAAAACATATAAAAATGTAAAATTACAGCTTAAAGTACTAGTCTGTTAATCAACTGAAAATAAGTGATTATAAGCAACTAATTTGATGATCTTTTAGTTGTTTTTCATGCAAACATGACATTTCAGACAAAAATGCAACATGTAAAAATGAACAGAAGCACAGGTTAAATATTTATAATAAAAAACAGTTGTGCAAAAAGAAACTGCAGCTATGATAACAAGCTTCAGGTCTGAGGTAGTGCAAAAAATAAATAAATACAATAAACAATAACAATTAGAACAATATTTTGTATGCTGTGCACAATATTAGGCAAGCTTGACAAGTCGACTTTTCTCTGCTTCATTCTGGGAATTTCAAGAGAGAAAATAACACTTTTCAGCGATACTTTTGAAAATGAGTATTGTATCCGGATACAACGTTTTAGTATCGATACTTTTTTGAGTATCGACACTTTTGACAACCCTAATGGCCAAATGAGGTTGTGTGTGAAAGTGTGATGTACAATGAGGTGTAATATTCTTAATGCGTAGTGTTAATATTAGGGCCGGGACTCGATTAAAAAAATTAATCTAATTAATTAGAGGCTTTGTAATTAATTAATCGAAATTAATCGCATTTTAATCGCTTATCAATATTTGACCTGAGAACAGTGAGAAGTAATTTTTTTCACATGGATTTTTAGTATACCATTGAATAATGACTGAATACATAAGCTTAAGCAACAAAAATATTGTTTATTTTTGTTCAAGTCCAACAGACCAGTGCAATTTTTGCCATTAAGTGTAGCAATAGCATATTTATAAATATAGTACATTTCATAAATCCAGGTAGCCTATAGGTAGGTAGACCTTCTGTAAACTAGAATACTTTGGTTTTTGAAGTAAAACACAATCCACGCTAGCTAGCACACTAGCCGCTAGCTGCTATATGTTTAGCATTGAGGTGATACTTGAGGCTGGATGTGCTGCTATGGTGATATGTGAATTCCTTGTTGCCTAGCAACACAACCATGCTCTTATGGACGCTTCCATCCGTTGGTTTTTAGTAACTAAATGTCCCATCATCCACGGGGCCAACCAAAGGTCTCATCAGCTTCTTCCTTCATGTTCACTGTGGTTTGTTGTTGTCTCAACTCATCAACGCTAGTTGGTGCTCCAGTATAATCGGTCCTCCTGAAACTCATCCAGTGAGAAATGTTCCGCGGTGCAAAAATAAGTGCGATTAAAAATGCGTCAATTTTTTTAACGCATTCATTTTTGTGTAATTAATTAAACTTAATTAACGCGTTAAAGTCCCGGCCCTAGTAAATATACAAAGTGTATATTGGGTAATACATGGATGTACATTGAGATATAAAGAGACACAGAAATAGTTATTTTAAGAAAAAGAAATTTAATCATTCTAACATGGTTAGACATATATACAGACACAGATATAGGAGGGAAGAAGTTTACATGCAGCACAAACAGATGGATGAATAATGTGAGTAAGGGTTATTAGGTGTGTTAATGTGGAATGTGTATATTGATTGATAACTATTGTGTTTCATATATTGTGGCTATGCAGACCACAACAACATCTGCAACTCCATAAAACACTTACTTTTCATAAGGTACCACACCATCCAGCACATACACATTGAACATTGATATTCGCTGGAAACTATTAGAATATTATTGTTAAATGGAACCTTGTAGCCACTTTAAAACTCCTAAAGATAGGTAGGCTAAATAGACTTCCAGATGAGATGAGTCAGGGTGGAAATCCAGAGTGAATTACTGTGTTACTGACCAGGTGTAGGCCTATCACACAATGGGGCGGGGCTTCTCTAAAAGGCATCCGATCGGAAACAGTGCAATGCTGCAACACGTCCTACCTAAATAATGATGATATTTTGACAAATTAATTCAACAATCTTCAAAATCACATCTTCGTGCCATGTGCAACACACATACGAAATCTGAGGTCAGCGAGATATGAACTAGACACACACACACACACACACACACAAATGCTTCTTGCTTTTATAAATAGATTATATATTACTAATACTCTTATTTTTACATTGTTTAAAGCAGCTACAAGCAAATTTAATCGTGTTGATTTTGGCGGCCCCTGTGTGGCTTCAACTGTTGTGTTCAATAACACAAAAAACACACACAAAAACAAAAAAACAACACAAAATTGAAATCTAAAACTTTGTCACAAGATAAAACAGACATCAAGGAGTTCATTTTTAATTATAACTCAATTTTGACCAAAAATGTAGTTACTGCAGTTAGGCTTTGTAGGACAGTATAGACCATATACGTCTATTTATTTTTTGTTGCTGAGGGTATAGATGTCGGTTCTGTTCTGAGAAATTATAGCATATTATTTACATATTTTGCTCATGTTGTTGCATCACCTCTAGCAGCCTCCCTGGCTGTGTGTACGGTGTCTGTGGTTGATGTTTGGTCCTGTCAGCTGACCGGTAGCTGGAGGATCACTGTGCTGTTTGAAGGACAGGCAGAGCTCCGGTCATAAACATCCAAACGCCCATAAACAGGCCCAAGTAGACGGACTAAACCAAGTTAACAGGCCGCTGTGACGCTGTGCATCCACCACTAATCTGAGGACGTTACCCATCATTTGTCTTTACACCTCCTGGTCCTGGAGGAGGACCCCTCCACTCTCCTCCAGGAGTCACTGCAGGTCTTTGGCTGCTGATCTTGGGGAGTTTTTGCGGGTTGAAACAAAACTTTTCTGAAAATTATGAGATAAAGCCAAGTTAAATTTACCCTTTAATTGTTTTTTTTCTTTATTCCATGATGGCCCCTGAAGAAGTTTTAGTGATATAGTTGCACATAAAACCCAAAAGAGGGAGAAATAAAGTGGACAGTTGTAGTTGTTTACCAGTAATGGGAATGGGAGTCTCTAAAAGCTCCAAATAATCCAGACTTGTTGCCTCCATCAGACTAGAAAACAAAGCAGCGTGGAGCCCTACTGTAAATTTACCTCTAAAGTTCTGGCTGTAAACTCCATGAGGCCAGTTTCAGTTTGATGATGATATACCAAGTAAAACTGGAGACAAGCTCAAATAGATTTAGTATCAAATGATAGAACTGGATGGAACCCTCTTATATGTTAGATTTGACACCTTTGGTCACATTTGCAACATTTAAAATTCTTTATTGAGCATGATAGTGTTTTGAAAGTAAAAAAAAAAGCTTCAAAATCACATTTTATGTTAGACTAAAGGACTAAAAAAGACACAAAATGACTAAAAAAAGACACAAAATGACTAAAAAAAGACACAAAATGACCAAAAAAGACACAAAATGACTTAAAAAATACACAAAATGACCAGAATTGTTACGCTAAACACACAAGACACAAATAAAATAGAGTCCCGCTGGAATAAAAACCAGTGTTGAGGACAGTGTCTTTTTAAATAATTTTGTGTCTTTTTTTTGGTAATTTTGTGTCTTTTTTTAAATTATTTTGTGTCTTTTTTAAATTATTTTGTGTCTTTTTTAAATTATTTTGTGTCTTTTTTAAATTATTTTGTGTCTTTTTTTGGTAATTCCGAGTCTTTTTTGGTCGTTTTGTGTCTTTTTTAAGTAATTTATTTTTTTCTGTCATTTTGTGTCTTTTTTTAGTCATTTTGTGTCTCTTTTTAAATAATTTTGTCTTTTTTGGGTCATTTTGATACTGCCTCTAGCTGCCCCCGGGTAATTTGAGTTTGAGACGCCTGATCTAAAACTTTGTCAATAGAAGATAAAACAGACATCAAGGAGTTCATTTTTAATTATAACTACATTTCAACCAAAAATGTAGTTACTGCAGTTAGACTTTGTAGAACAGAGTTGTTGCCCATATGGTTGCTTCAGCTTATTTTTAATATTTTAAATCAGTTCACAAGTAAAACGTGTCTAAAAGAAGCCTAAATAAACCTTCCTCCCCCTGGAGACTGACGCTGCTGACTGATGTTCTCACTAATTCAGACGTCGGGCTAATTCCTCTGTAGTTCAGTGTCCCGCCTCCCCGGGGAGACTTAAATCAGCGTTTGTGTGACAGGACTCCTGAGTGGCAGCAACGCCCCCAATCAGCACCTAATAATAACCCCACTCAGCAGAGGTCAGCTCCTCCTCCTGCAGAGGGGCCCCGCAGGAGCCCCTTCCTCTCATCATAGAAACATGGGGGCCAAGATGTTGAGTGAGGAGCGAGAATAACACAAACAAATCACATCGTTTTTTTAATTTAACAAAGCAGAATTTAGTTTTTTTTTACATTTTATACTTTCAAAATCCTGTATCCAGCCTGGTGCACAAGGCTGAATGTCCTTCTACAAATATGACTTTTTATAGCAGGAAGTCCCTTAAGAGGTTTATGCAGAAAAAAGTAGAAAATAATTAAATTAATAAATATTAATCTGTAATGTTTTTATTTATGTATTATGTGGAAAATTACTACATTTTTGTGTTTTGTTGCGTTTTGTTTTTCTCATAAAAAACATCAGTGACATTGTGCAATCAAACTGGCATTTAAAGGGTTAAAATTCTCAAAAATCTTTGAATGTTTGGTAGTTTTGAGCAGGGCTGATGTTATTTAAGAGGTTTATGCAGAAAAAGATGGAAAAAATATTAATCTGTAATGTTTTTATCGCATTTTTTTAGGAAGTGGACATTTTTATTATGTGGAAAATAACTACATTTTTGTGTTTGTTTGTTTTTTTTCCCATAAAAACATCAGTGACATCGTGCAATCAAACTGGCATTTAAAGAGTTAAAATTCTCAAAATGTTTAAATGTTCGGTAGTTTTGAGCAGGGCAGAAGTTGTTTAAGAGGTTTATGCAGAAAAAAGTAGAAAAAAATATTAATCTGTGAAGTTTTTATCACGTTTTTTTTTGTGGAAGTGGATATTTTCAGCCTGAAGGGTCTGACAGGGGACTAAATTTAAAATCTGACACTACACAAAAACTAATAATGCATCAAAATCAATTTTGTTCTTAATCTTTGACATATCCAAGGCTGTGATAAAAACCAATGCCCCAGCCAAAAATTATTTATTATATGAAAAATAACTACATTTTTGTGTTGTTTTTTTTCCCCCATAAAAAACATCAGTGACATCATGCAATCAAACTGGCATTTAAAGGGTTAAAATTCTCAAAATCTTTAAATATTTGGTAGTTTTGAGCAGGTCAGAAGTTGTTTAAGAGGTTTATGCAGAAAAAAGTAGAAAAAAATATTAATCTGTAAAGTTTGTATCGCATTTTTTTGGAAGTGGACATTTTTAGCCCTAAGGGTCTGAAAGGGTTAAATTTAAGTGGGCTGTGAGGGTTCAGTAAGATGACCCAAGAACTTAAATTTGGGAATTTAATCACCAAATCAGGTCTCTTCTGTAAAAAAAAACATCTGGCTTGGCTGAAAGCCCCCCTGGACTGTTTCCTCTCCTGAAGAGGAGATGTCAGTCTCTTCTCTAAAATGTGACATTCAAAAACGACCTCATAGTTTGTTTGTACAAGCAGCAAAAAACATCCCATATTTATGTTTTACACTTTACATGTCACACTTTCACCAGGAGAACAAGGTTCCTGTCCCACGTGAAAATAAAAGCAAATTATAAGATTTAAACATCACTGAACTTCCGTGCATCACGTTTTGTGCATCATGTTTTGACGCAACTGTCACTTAAGTCACGTCGTCCTCATAACTACCTCACTTTTCAGGCATTTACGTACATTTAATTACTTTTTAAAACTGTCATATAAACGTATATATGATGATGTATAACTCACCAGGACGTTTTTTTCCCTAAACATAGATCAGTGATTTTGTAGCATAAATTCAACAAAACCACAAACTTTACGTTTATGTAGTAGTCACGTTGTCCTCACATCTACTTCACTTCCAGCATTTACGTACATTTATTTACTAAACTGTCGTTTATAATGCCTAATCAGTAAGGAACAGTTTTTTAAGCACTTTATTTATAGATTTTTCAAGTTACAGAACAGTAACATTAAACAACAAATCAATCCCACCCACCCACCCCTCACAAGGCCGAAATAAATAATAAAATAAGTAAAATGAATATGAAATAATAAAATGTAATGAATTTTTTTTTTAAGAGGGCCAAAAAAAAACAGAAAGGAAAAAAAAAGACAATTTATACTTGTCTGTACAGACACAAACACACACATATTGAAGCACTTATACTCTTATAGTAAGGAACTTTTTTAAGGGACCAAAATGTTCCATTGAAGTGTTTTATCTTCTATTTTACTCTAAATTGGACCATAATTTACAAAATGAACATCATTTTGTCTTGAAGATCGAGGCCGTAAACTCACTATGAGAATGTTTCCTGAGGGAATAAATGAAGTGAGAAGATCATTTTCCTATTATTGACTTTTATACGACCGGTGGAGTCGCCCCCTGCTGGCCATTAGAAAGAATGCACATTTTAGTCACTTCTGCATTGGTTTCCATGTTTCCAGACTCAAAGCGTGGCGCTGTGAGTTGGATTGGAGCTCACAGATCTCTGCCCAGGTTCTGAGTGTGAACTCTTCTGTCAGGCTTCAGCCAATCAGAGCAGCAGAATAGAGTTGATAGAAAACGTGGGGAGGGGTCGCTGGAGCAGCACGAACTTTACTCTCTGTGCTGCGTTTGAAACATGATCCAAAGTTGTTGTTGCACTGAGAGACAACAGGCTGTAAACAGTAAAGACGAGTGGAAACAGGCTGTTAACTTCTTGACTCTAGTTGTGTTAACTCTACAGAGTCTTATAGGGCTATTTAGTCCATTTTTGAATCCTTTTCATGTCTTTTCGTGTCTTTGTAGGTCATTTTGTGTCTTTTTTTTAGTTATTTTGTGTCTTTTTTTGGTCATTTTGTCTCTCTTTTTAGTCATTTTGTGCCTTTTTGTGTCTATTTTAGTCATTTTGTGTCTTCTGTGGGTTTTTTTTGTCATTCTGTCTTCTCATTTTGCGTCTTTTTTGGTCATTTTGTGTCTTTTTGTGTCTTTTTTTGGTCATTTTGTGTCTTTTTTTAGTAATTTTGTGTCTTTTTGGTCATTTTGTGTCTTTTTTTAGTAATTTTGTCATTTTGTGTCTTTTTTTGGTCATTTTGTGTCTCTTTTTAGTAATTTTGTGTCTTTTTTAGTCACTTTGTGTCTTTTTTAGTCACTTTGTGTCTTTTTTTTTTAGTAATTTTATGTCTTTTTAGTAATTTTGTGTCTTTTTTTAGTAATTTTGTGTCTTTTTGTGTCTTTTTTGGGTCATTTTGTGTCTCATTTTAGTAATTTAGTGTTTTATTCAGTCCTTCAGTCCAACATAAAATATGATTTTGAATCTTTTTTTTAACTTTCAAAACACTATCATGCTCAATAAAGAATTTTAAATGTTGCAAATGTGACCAAAGGTGTCAAATCTAACATATAAGAGGGTTCCATCCAGTTCTATCATTTGATACTAAATCTATTTGAGCTTGTCTCCAGTTTTACTTGGTATATCATCATCAAACTGAAACTGGCCTCATGGAGTTTACAGCCAGAACTTTAGAGGTAAATTTACAGTAGGGCTCCACGCTGCTTTGTTTTCTAGTCTGGATGGAGGCAACAAGTCTGGATTATTTGGAGCTTTTGGAGACTCCAGAGGGTTAATTATGTTGCACGTCTAATATACAATATCACTTAATCTATTAAAGAACATTAAAACGCTGTAAATTAAAGTGTTTATTCTGCTGAATGTGCATTTGATCTTTCTGCGTTCTCAACTTGCATTAAAAAGAAAAAAATGAGGCCTCGTGCCAATTACAATGCATCCTGCAGTATAAACTTTTATTCCGGTTTGTGTTTTAGTCTTATATCAACGAACAACATGAATAAATTTATTATGCATTGTGGTGTAGGCGTTCACTCGCCGCCTCCCACTCCCACAAATCTACTCGGCCGGCACAAACTGCAAAGCCACTCTAGTCACCTTGAAATTTCCTCTGCTATTTTCCAATTAAAAGCTTAATAGCCCTGGAGACGGGCTTCATGTGGGGAAGTTTACCGTGCTCTTATTCTCTGTAAGCCGCGCGAGGCTCGGATCCCATTATTTGCTTGAATAAACCTTTTTTACGGTCAGAAATGGGCCCCGGCTTTGTCCGGTGTTATGTTTCAATGCCCTCTATTAGTCCAGCAGAAGGGACATATCAGCATCCTCGACATAGTTCCCAAAGGGCTTTTATACATGTAGAGACCTAATCATCTAAGTTATGTACGATTGTGTAAAAGGTACGAGAAGCTGCGAGCACTTTGTCCGAATTAAGACTCATTGGCTGTGAGCCTGCAGGCAACAGGGAGGGGGAAATAAACACATGTCCTGACTTTTATAATTAAAATTTAATTATAGGAGATCTTTGGATGTGTTATCTTTGACTTATTTCCTCAAAATGAACATTTTTTGGGCATATTTATCTAAAGAGATCCAAGTTTTGTCACATTTAAGTGAAAGATTTGATTTCTTTTTTACTTAGACTAAAGAATTACACTTATTTTTAAGTTTATTTTCATGTTTTTTCCATGTTGAATGGTGAAAAGGTGAATTTTAAGTGTCACATTTTAAATAATCTACAATTTGGGTCCTGCAGAGTTTGCATTTAAAGTCCTATAAATTGCACACATGTTGTTTTTCTGTCTGTTCTGCAGACTTGTGGCTACACTTTTCTTTTACAGGAGGTATTTATGGTGCTACTATGCCTTTAAATTAAATGTTTGTCCCATTATTGACTCCTTAAAATAAAAAATTACTGCTTTATACTTGAACAATCCACTAATCCACTTTTTTACTTAATTTTTATGTTTAAATGATGATCTGTTTCATTAAATCCTGCATTCAGTCATTAACGACAGCTGGCTTTTCATATTTTTGATATTTAGTTGACATTTGAGTTCATAAGCATACACACTTGTTAAGTATTCTATGATGCTATTTTCAGTGTAAATTTAGCATTTTGTTGCATGTTTATCGTTAAAATAAGCATAGAAATGCTTAAATATCCGTCTGTTTCATGCAGAGAATTCTACATAAAGTTATAATGTCTCATTATAGCCGGACATCCAAATTATTAAGGTTAACACAACAGAGTTTGGATTTAACATATAGGCTGATATATATTTATATCTTTTAGACATTCATAAAGCTATTTTCAGTTAATTTTTCTTTTTTTTTCATGTTGAGCTGTTACATATTTGATCTTTTAACCTCGTCTGAATTTTAACTGGTATTTTTTCGGCATATATTTTACAAAATCTTTCCTTAAAGGCCACTTTTGACAGCTGGGATTGCAATTTTTTTATATTCAGCATCAACAAAGTAAATCTTAGTGTGGACTCATACATATCTTTTTGTATTTAATTTTTTTTTTGTATTAATGATGCTATTTTCTGAGTCCATTTCATGCTTTGTTTCATGCTAAACTAGGTTTTTCCTGTGTTAATATTTAATCTTTTTATCCTCCTTAATCTTTTAAAGGATGTTTGCTTCATGCACTCTTATAAAACGTCATATCACAGGCCTGTCCTGCAGCTTGACATCTTTTAGGACCACTTCTGGAGATAATATAGCATCTTCACGTTGATAAAGCTTCAATAAGAATCTCAACTTTTCATTCCAGCTGCAGGATCGAGTCTTAAAATCTCCACACACAAAAAAAACCATGCAGGGAACATTTGTTTCCCTGCAGCCTGCAGAGTGTTTCTACTGTTCTGAAAGTTATTGTCCCGTTTTTAAAAAAGGAAACTCTACAAGCGTGTGAACCTTTGCAGGGAAACTTTATCTCATATTTTATCTTTATGTAACATTTCAGTTGCATAAAAGCAACTCAGACACATTTTCCTCTAAATGATGCATTATATAGAAATGACATATTTCCTAAAATGACAGATTGCATTTATTTTCTTTTTGCTTGTTTGTTTTATATTTTATCAAGAGGAGATTTATTTAAAGAGAGAAAACTTCAGTGATTCTCATGTTCCAGCAGCACGAGGGGCTTTGAGATGAGAAAAATCTGGGGAAACTAAAATAATAAATTAAAATAAAATGTTTTATTTAAAAAATAATAATTAAAAACAGGATGTGTGAGGTTGTTAGGGTTAGACATCTTTTAGGACCACTTCTGGAGATAATATAGCATCTTCACCTTGATAAAGCTTCTATAAGAATCTCAACTTTTCATCCAGCTGCAGGATCGAGTCTTAAAATCTCCACACACACAAAAACATGCAGGGAACATTTGTGTCCCTGCAGCCTGCAGAGTGTTTCTACTGTTCTGAAAGTTATTGTCCCGTTTTTAAAAAAGGAAACTCTACAAACGTGTGAACCTTTGCAGGGAAACTTTATCTGATCCTCACTGGCAGGTTGGTGTTGTTGGAGGTTTTTTTTCTCTCTCTCTCAGCCTCATGGACATTTTTTGCAGCGTGCTTTGACGCGAGTGACAGCGTTTGGTTACTCGTCTCCATAAGTGCGTGTCAGCCCTGATGCATATCTGAGCTGTCAGCCGGAGGAAAGGTGGATCCTCCACAACAAGCCAACACCTCTTATCCTCATCCTGTCATGCGTGTGGCAGAGCAGCTCCATCCACCTCCATCTCTGCTGCTGCTGCTGCTGCTGACAACAACACTCTCCTCTCCGCAGATGCACTTGCGCGTCCTGCAGGAAACCCGCTGACAGCATGAACGGCTACGGGTCCCCCTACCTGTACATGGGGGCTCCGGTGTCTCAGCCCCGGGCCCCGCTGCAGAGGACCCCCAAGTGCGCGCGGTGCCGGAACCACGGCGTGCTCTCGTGGCTCAAAGGTCACAAGCGCTACTGCCGCTTCAAGGACTGCACCTGCGAGAAATGCATCCTCATCATCGAGCGGCAGCGCGTCATGGCGGCGCAGGTGGCGCTCCGCAGGCAGCAGGCCAACGAGAGCCTGGAGAGCCTCATCCCGGAGTCGCTCAGGGTGCTGCCCGGCATTGGCTTACCCGGAGCCGGCGAGGGGACCCAGGGAGCCCCGCCGAGGACGGAGGAGCTGGAGCTGAGGTGGAGCAGCACGGAGCCGCTGCAGGCCGGAGCGCAGACAGGTGCGACTTTAAATCTTTACATTCTGACTAATGTTACTTTTAGTTGATGGAATAGGAAGAAAAACTTACTTTTCAAACTGCAGCAATATTACAAGGATACTTTATAATTAATAATAATGCAAAACGATTAATTAATAAAGCACAGAAAGCCATATTACTGCATGATTACTTCATTTATTATGTGTATTGTTTTTTTTAATTTAAACAAACACAACATAAATCACCAATGGACAAACACATTAAAAAAAAGGAAAAATAACAACAAAATCACAAAAAACCAACCTAAATAAATAAATAAAATGTATTTATGTGAATTGTTTGTTTTCACACAAATCCTGTGAATGATGTAAAAAAATATTTTTTATGAAATATGGTGAGATATAGTGAGATCTTAACATATAAATACATGCAAAAAGGACACAAATATTGGGATAGAGATGTTTATTTATTGTCTTTTACAAACTGATTTACTGTAAATACCATTTAAATAAACAAAGTGTTCAAAGATGCATTAATATTTTATCTTTATGTACTATTTCAATTGCATAAAAGCAACTCAGACACATTTTCCTCTAAATGATGCATTATATAGATATGACATATTTGCTAAAATGACAGAATGCATTTATTTTCTTTTTGCTTGCTTGTTTTGTATTTTGTCAAAAGTAGATTTTATTTAAAGAGAGAAAACTTCAGTGATTCTCATGTTCCAGCAGCACGAGAGGCTTAGAGATGAGAGAAATCTGGGAAAACTAAAATAATAAATTAAAATAAAATGTTTTATTTAAAAAATAATAATTAAAAACAGGATGTGTGAGGTTGTTATAAGCAAAGATATCAAGTGTTTGTGCTAAAGGACAAATAAAATATTTATTTTGTGACATTTTTAAAATGTTTGATTTTTTTTATTCTTATTTTAACAAAAGCAATAATTATAATAATAGGATGAACATTTATTCTCAGTATTTGTAGTAGTTTATTTTTTCCTTGTATATATATATATATATATATATATATATTGTTTTTCATTGACTTTATACATTATTGGAATTTGCATGATGTTTTTATTTATTTTATTTCACAAGGACTTGTTTTTATATTGGCCTAAATATTAAACAATCATTCAGTTCGATAAATTATTAAAATATCAACTCCTAGATTTGGTTGTTTTCATTTAATATATTTCTAATATATTTTTGTTCTGTTTGTTGTTGAGAGCAAATTAGTGTTTATTCATATTTTTTTTTTCAACTTCTCTTTATTGAGTTTTTTCCTTTTGTTCACATACAAAAATAAAGAAGATACATGTTAATTTATGCTTCAAATCAACACGAAAGAACAGAATGATAGTAGAAAAATAAAAGCAATAAAAAACAACAACAACAAACAAATACCCAGGTGGAGTCAAATCAAGTACCAAAACAATAATAATGTTTACAAATAAAAGGAGATTTAAATAGTAATAATACAATTTGGATGATGTCAAGTGTTATAAAGTTAATTTTTCATGGGATTATATTTGGTATAATAGTCCATAAATGGCTGCCATATTGTGTAAAAGGTGAATTTAATTTTTTCCAACTGCAAATGTTTCATTATATCATTCATTAAAGCTTGATAGACTGGAGGATTAGTGTTTATTCAGCTTTTAATGAAAATATATTATTCATAATATAGCAGCGTGATCATTAGAATGAGTCTAAATCCAGAGCAGAGACATAAAGGCCTGCTGTTTGTTTTTCTGGTTGACTCCTCTTTACTCCTCTGAGACTAAAACATCTGGACACTCAGCGGTCAGCTGACGGTAAAAGATGACAGTAATCAGCGGCGGACAGCAGATCGAATGTAATCGCCATATTTCTTCCAGGAGGTCAAAGTCTGATGAAATGTTACCGAGCAACAAGCGATCTGTTTACTAAATGTGTTCAAAGCATCGACGGTAGATTCCTCACTGACACACACTCAGCACTCTGACTGAACAGACAAGAGATTACTGCTGTTAGTTTCCTCACAGAGGAGGTAGCATGGAGAAAAGTGCAGAATATAACAAATTCTGAAGTCAGATTAGTGTCTTTAATTCATTTAACCCTTTGATGCACAACATATAAACACATTTTAATCACAAAAATGACCCACATTAATGTCCCATGTTATTTCATGCTGGCTGTGTGTTTGAATATCTTTTTTATTATTATCACAGATCATGTCCTGTCATGTTAATTCAGTGATAGTTTGTGTAGTGTGTGCGTGCGTGCGTGCGCGTGCATGTGCATATATGTGTGTGCGTGTGAGTAAGTGTGTGTGTGTGTGTGTGTGTGGGGGGGGGGTTAATTGTTGCATCTCTGTTTTTATATTCTGTACAGCACTTTGTGTTGCATTTATTGTATGAAAAGTGCTTTATAAATAAAGTTTGATTTTTTTAAAAATTTTATGATTTTATTTGATTATATCAACTTTTCTTTTTTTATACTTTATGAAAAGAAAAATAGTTTTTGTATTATTACATCAAGGGTCAAAAATGACCTTGTGCATTAGAAGCGTGGTGTTAAAAAATGTTGTTTATATCCAAAAAGTAAGAAATGAAAAATAAAATATTAGCACGTATGCTAATCAAGAACAAGTTAATTGAGGGGAAAACCTGCAACACTGAATGATGAAATTAATTTATTGCAAAGATATAGAATATAACAAGTTAATCGGATCGCTTGTTGTCACCAGAGGGTTAATGAACTCTCCTGCAGCCTGAGATGTGTTTCATGCACCGACTTGTTCTTGGTGTTGCAGAAGCAGCAGAGGACGGTCCTGATGAGGGGTCCGGGGCTGAGAACGGGGGCAGCTCCAGTGAGAAGGAGCAGGACCCGGTGAGCTCTCCTGAAGGCTCCAAGCCCAACTCCTGCTACACCCCGGAGCCCCCGGAGACCCCCTCCCACCCGGAGGAGGCCCGCTACAGCCTCCCTAAAGCCGGCAGCGCCGAGAAGGAGGCCAAGGCCGAGAGTCCCCAGAAGTACCCGGGCAGCCCCGGGGAGCAGAGCGTCCTCATAGAGGGTCTGTCCGGGTCCATCAACCTGCCCTTCAGCCTCAAGGCCAACCGGCCCCCGCTGGAGGTCCTCAAGAAGATCTTCCCCGCCCACAAGCCCCCCGTCCTGGAGCTGATCCTCCGGGGCTGCGGGGGGGACCTGGTGGGGGCCATCGAGGTGCTGCTGTCCAGCCGGAGCCCTGACGCGCACCCGCACTCAGACCCGCACCCGGACGCGCTGCTGCTCCCCTCTAACGGACACCTGTTCGAGCACACGCTGGGCTCCTACCACCCGGTCTCCTCCTCCGCCAAGTGGTCCGTGGGCTCCGCTTTCCGGGTCCCCGAGTCGCTCCGCTTCACATCCGAGTCCGCTTCGGGCGTGGTGTCCACCGGGCCCCTGGGGGTCCCCCTGCAGCACCCGTCCTTCCCGCAGCCCACGCGCTACCCGCTCATGCTGCGCAACTCCCTGACGCGCAGCCAGGCCAGCCCCTTCGTGCACAACGACGTGACTCTGTGGAATACCATGGCCCTGCAGCAGCAGTACCAGCTCCGCTCCGCGGCCCAGTACGTGTCCCCCTTCTCCCCCGCGGCCCCCACCGGGCCCGGCGGCTCCGTGTTCCGCAGCTCCCCCATCCTGCCCTCCAGACCCCCCGAGGAGCCGCGCATCAGCATCCAGGAGGAGAGCTGCACGCTGGGGCCCAAACCGGGCCTCTACTCCCCGGAGGAGGAGTACGAAGAGCGCTCCGACTCCGCAGACTCCCGCATCCTCAACTCCTCCACCTGAGACGGAGCTGCTGGGACTAAACAGCAGGGGACACCAAAAATGTATTATTGTGAATGGACATCCGGTGTGTGTGCGTGTGTGTGCGTGTGCGCGTGCGTGTATAAAGGGTCCTTTTCTGTCTGAACTGAACTGTGTCGAGCAATCACCCTTTGATAAAGCTGATGTTAATCCTCTTGACGTCACACTCTCGTGCTTCCCAGATGGACATCGACCAAAAACGGATGATTGTAAAAAAAAAACGGATTCGCATTGTTTTGAAAATCTGTCATCTACTTCCTGCAAAGCATGTTTAGTACTGTGAAAAAGTTTCGATGTTAAGGATCATCAATGCATGTGAAGAGTATGCCAAATAAACCTGACCTTTCCAAACGGACCACACTGTCGTCTTTCAGTGTTTTAATTCATTTAGATTTAACAAAGATCGGTCATATTTTAAATTAAATGTCACAACAAAGCTGGATTTTGTTTTCAATATTTGCTTTGTTGTAACATTTTTCTCTATAATTAAACTATTTTTATAGTAAAATCAGACGTAGAAACAAGGGGGAAATACTACTTCAGTATTTACTCCACTTCCTTTATCAACTCTAGTTTATTTGCAGATTCAGATTAATAATAATAATAAATTTAATAAGCATATAAATCAGTCACCCAGCAATATATAAAGTGATTAAAATGAGCTCCTTGCAGCTGCAACATCATTTATAATGCATCAGTATTTATAATTTAGAGCAGGGATGGGCAACTGGAGGCCCGGGGGCCACATACGGCCCTCACCCTCACTTGAAGTGGCCCTCAGTACAACTACATGCATTTGAGCATGAAATCTTAAAAGTGCAGTGTAAAAATGCACAATATTACTTCTTGCAATTAATGTTGGTCTGCTGTTGCACTGAAAAAAAAGAAGAAATCACAGTAAGTAGTTATTTTTTATTGTTTCAAACCTTTTGTATTCCTATTTATACTGTTATACATGCATTTGAGCATGAAATATGTTAAGTTACTGCACTGTAAACATATTTAAAATTGCAGTTTCATCATATCTGGTTAAGTGCACGCTCCTATATGTGGCCCTGTGGTAGTGAACATGAAAAATTGTTTCCCCCTTGAACTAGATTTTGAAATGAGCCATTCTGCATAGTGAGTACTTCTACTTTTGGTGCTAAAATTATATTTTGATGTCAGTACATTTGTGAAATGCAGGATTATTTTTACCTTAACCGGAGTATTTCTACTGTGCAGTATTAATATCTTTACTTAGATCTGAATACTTCTTCCAGCTCAGAACAATTTAACAAACATTGTACAGAAACTTGTGTCCTTTCAGGGTGAATATTTGCAATAACAGTCTGCAGAAAATCACAAGTGTAGCAGCATTTTTCACTCATAGCACCAAATATTTAACAGATGCTGTTTGTTTTGTGAGGTCCTGAGTGTTTAAAAGATCTGAGCATGCATCAAAAAAATAAAAGTAACTCAAACAGAATATTATAATATTACTAGGATAACGAAATGTATTTATTTTGTGACATTTTTAAAATGTTTTATTTTTTAAATTTTATTCTAACAAAAGCAACAAATCTCATTCATATATTTGAGTTATAATAATAGGGATGGACATTTATTCTCAGTATTTGTAGTAGGTTCATTTTACCCTTGTATATATGTTATTTTTTGCTTTTGATTGACTTTATACATTTATTGGAATTTGCATGATGTTTTTATTTTTATTTTATTTTACAAAGACTTCTTTTATATTGACCTAAATATTAAACAATATAATATTATTAGGATAAAGAAATTTATTTATTTTGTGACATTTTTAATATGTTTGATTTTTTAAATTTTATTCTAACAAAAGCAACAAATCTCATTCATATATTTGAGTTATAATAATAGGGATGAACATTTATTCTCAGTATTTGTAGTAGGTTTATTTTTTTCCTTGTATAGATGGTTTTTTGCTTTTGATTGACTTTATACATTTATTGGAATTTGCATGATGTTTTTATTTTTTTATTTTACAAAGACTTCTTTTATATTGACCTAAATATGAAACAATATAATATTATCAGGATAAAGAAATGTAGACAGTGTCCTAAGATTTAAGATTTTATGATACAAGTGGTGGA
Source organism: Centropristis striata (assembly GCF_030273125.1). Lineage (NCBI taxonomy): Eukaryota > Metazoa > Chordata > Actinopteri > Perciformes > Serranidae > Centropristis > Centropristis striata. The sequence continues at coordinate 3,797,260 of NC_081523.1, forward strand.
ACAAGTATTCAGATACTTTACTGAAGTAAAAGTACTGTGAAAAAATACTCCACTTCAAGAAAAACTCATGCATTCAAAATCTTTCTTAAGTAAAAGTATAAACAAAAATGTACTGAAAGCATGAAAAGTTACTCATCGTGCAGTAAAATGAACCTGTCGTCAGTGTTTTTGTAATTAATATTACTGCTGCATTCATGTGTATATTGCAATTTAATGCTGTGGATATTTAATGTTGTGCTAATTTAACTCCTTTATTAATTGATGGGTAGTTTAATCTACAGCCATGCATCATATTCTACAAGATAAACGTGTGTTTGTAGCTTTGTTTGTAGCTTTGTTTTTGTCCTGTGAGAACCTCGTATCTCTAAAAAAGCCAGAAAAACAGCTTGTTTTCAGCTTTGTGACGATGCATTTTCCAGCTGATCCAAGAGGTTTTTTTAAAGAGTTTATTTAGTTTAAAATGTGTATAATTTTCCCAGCACATAAAGGAAAAATTCATGCTTCAGTTTATCACCAAATCAACACATCTGGAGATACGTGGTTTTCACTGGACAGGAAAGTATCATCTTTAAAGTAACTAAAACTTGAGATTTAGCAAGTAAAAAGTACAGTTTTTGTTACTTAACTTGTTACTTTACAGAATCAGATTAATTTTAAAAAAAATCCTACAATATTAAAGAAAATTGTGGATTGCTGAAGAAGCCTCCTCTAACTGAATTTTAGTTAAGTGAATAAATTCTGATACTTTCCCCCATTTCTCTACGTCTGATGTTACTATAAAAATAGTTAAATTATTCAGAAAAATGTTACAACAAAGCCAATTTTTTTTAATCAGCATTGTTGTAACATTTCATTTTTAAATATTAACGATTGAGTTAAAGTAGAAGATACTTGCTCTAGTTTTAAATTAGTCTTTAACATACAACAACACTTTATTTTACTGATAAAAAAATAATCTCTTTTTCCTAATAAAGACGTTCAGTGTTTCCTGTCTGTGTGCTGTTTGTCTGAAAGCTTTCAGATGCTGCCATCTAGCGGTGAAACACATCAACAGCATGTTTATCTCAAATATAGGCCAAAATATATGAATATTATTACTGTAACTGAATATAAAAACTGCAGATTTAGGATAGAATATCAATTTATTATACATTATACATATTTATGAATAAACCAATCAAGTTCTATATTAAATTAAACATAGTAAATTAAATTAAACCTTTTAAACAGGAAAAATAGCCAAAGAAAATCTAGAGAAATATGCATAACAAGACATCATATATGTAGTTTAATCTCTCTCTCTCTCTCTATATATATATATATATATATATATATATATATATATCGTTATTTGGAAAGTGAAATAAAAAGGACAGTATTTCATGCAATAGTTATTTTAAAGTATAAAATTATAGCAAAATATCAGAAAAGACTCAAAAAAAAGTCAGGCAACACATAAATAAAAACAGAATGAACAGAAACGTATAAGTTTAAACAAAATTAATACTGTTTGTACATTTTAATAGAATATTTGTTATCACATTTTGTTTTATTTACATTTAAGACAAAGTCCCAATCTTCATTAATCAGGTTAAACCTCAAACTTATAAGTGCAGTACTTGTCATAAAATCTATGCTTATTTTAAACTATTTGTGCATTAAATTATACATTATACATACATTATATTTATGTATATATTTTTTATGAATATTCCAATTAAAGTTCTTTATTAAATTAAACATATTAAATTAAATTAAACCTTTTAAACAGGAAAAATAGCCAAAGAAAAACAAGAAAAATATGCAGAACAAGACATCATATATGTACATTAAGCTAATATATATATATATACATAAATACTTTCTTTTTAAATTAATGCGTTTTAATGCTAATATTTACTCAATGGCACCTCGACAATTTTTCCAGTAGGTGGATATAATATTTATTTTATCATTGTTTGTACAGCTTTTCAAAATCAGTTTCTATAATTCACTTTCACTTTTTCAGAATATAATTTATCATCTTTTTTCCTGTTATGAAGCTGTTTAACCACTTTAACCACTGAAAGTTGTCTCAGTCTGCCACCTGGTGGACAGAACGAGTATTTATACTAAAACATCCAGGAGCCTCACTATAGGAAACATTATACATTATATATTATATATTATATATTATATTTTACATTAACACTGTTTAAATATAACAAATATCAGCAGCTGGAGAAGCTTCAATAAATTAATCAGAAAACTCAAGAAGGGAGATTTTTGACATTAAATAGAACAATTCATATCTCATTTTTAACATCAACAGAAGTTCATAAACAGAAAGCTTGTCTCAACAGATTGTTTTTTGTTGTTGTTTATTTGTTTGTTTGTTTGTTTCAGCAGTATTAGGGGAAAAGTAACAGCATGAGGGTGTAAAAACAAACATGTCGTGGTCCTGTCTGAGGTCTGTGCTCTTCTACTTCTTTATGTTTTATTAAATGCATTAGTTACAGGCGAATGTTAAATCACAATTATGTTAAATTATTGAGAATATTTAAGGGTTTATAGGACGCAAACTAAAATAATGTTCTCCTGAAGAATATTTGTTCCTTAAACTGCCTTTATTAATGCACAAGTAACTCAACAAATAGCTATTATGAAAAGTACTGCACTTAAAATATTATATATTTATTTATATATATATGTATATATATAAGTTGATAGGTTGTCTCAAGCGTAAATAATAACAGGATGTGATAACTGTGTATAGACAGTATTTTTTATGTTCTATTAACTATTGTTTTTTCTAAATATACACTGTTTTTATGTTATGCACAGTGTTTGAAGTACTTTCTCTAGTCTTTTCTTTTCATGCTACTTTTTATGTAGTTATTTTGTATGTTGTATGTATGTTATTTTATGTAGTGAAATAAAAAGTACAATATTTCATACGATATTGTACTTTTTATTTCACTACATTTATCTTTACAACAACTTAAGTTACTTTCCAAATAAAGTTGTTTTTTTTTGAGAGAGAGATAAATAAAACTACATATATGATGTCTTGTTATAAATTAAACTACGTAGCAGTTTATACAAATACACCTTAAACAATTAGCCTATTAATCAATAAATCGATTGACAGAAAGATTAATTAACAACTATTTTAATGGTTTAAGTCATTTTTCATGCTTCCAGCTTCACAAATGTGAAGATTTGCTACATTTCCCTGTAATAATTTGGTTGATTTCAATGCATTTTTTTTTAATAATTGGAGGTTTGGATTGTGGTTTAGATAAAACAAAAGTCAGTATTTTTCAAGTTTTTACAAAATAAAAAATCAGTTAATGGAGAAAATAATCAGCACATTATATAAATAACCATTAGTCTGATGCAGAATAATTTAAAAAATAGCTCAGTAAAAATGATGTTTTTATATTAATTCAATCGTTAATAATCTCATGATATAACAGGACACATTTTATATCACTTTAAGTTCATTTTTCTGATTATATGTACTTTTACGTAAAAAATTTTATTGGCACTTTAACTTGTAACAGAGGACATTTAAAGTGTAGTATCAGTACTTTTACTTGGTACTTTAAACAGATTTTTTTTTGACAGTGCAGGCATTGTGATACAATAAATTTTCTCTAAATCTGTCAGTTTCCAGCATCAAATAAACACAAATGAACAGAATGTATAGTTCAGTTTGTTCCCATAAAGGAGCCTCTGTAATGTTGTTCTAAAGGTCTTTTAAGTAAACATCATGTTGTTTGTTTTGTCCTTTAGCTCCGACATCTGTGAGTCTAAAACAAGAGTCCTAGTGTGTAAAACGTATTCCAGCTTCGTGTTTATTTAAGGTGTAGTCTGTGGAGGAGTCTCCGTACACCACAGACTCTAACGCAGTGGTCTCAAACTCGCGGCCCGCGGGCCAATTGTGGCCCTCGTGACGATATTTTGTGGCCCCCACCTTGATATGAAAGTTTAATGTGAGTTTTATATGAATGGCTCTTTACCGTGTTGTGTGTGGAAGGTCCCTTTAATTACTTTTTTGGTAATTTTGTGTCTTTTTTTTTGGTAATTTTGTGTCTTTTTCAGTCATTTTGTGTCTTTTTTGGTCATTTCGTCTTTTTTTTATAATTTTGTGTCTTTTTTAATAATTCTGTGTCGTTTTTGGTAATTGTGTCTTTTTTGGCAATTTTGTGTCTTTTTTTGGTCATTTTGTGTCTTTTTTTAAATCATTTTGTGTCTTTTTTTGGTAATTTTGTGTCTTTTTTAAGTAATTTAGTTTTTTCTGTCATTTTTTGTCTTTTTGGTCTTGTTTGGGTCATTTTGTGTCTTTTTTTTAAATAATTTTGTGTCTTTTTTGGTAATTCTGTGTAATTTTTTTGTCATTTTGTGTCTTTTTTGTCATTTTGTGTCTTTTTTAAAATAATTTTGTGTCCCTTTAATAATTTTGTCTTTTTTTTAAATAATTTTGTGTCTTTTTTGGCAATTCTGTGTCTTGTTTGGGTCATTTTGTGTCTTTTTTTAAATAATGTGTCTTTTTTGGTAATTCTGTGTATTTTTTTTTTGTCATTTTGTGTCTTTTTTGGTCATTTTGTGTCTTTTTTTGGTCATTTTGTGTCTTTTTCAGTCATTTTGTGTCTTTTTTTGGTCATTTTGATACTGCCTCCAGCAGGTAATCTGAGTTTGAGAGCCCCGCTCTAACGGCTCTAACGGATCCTTTTAATGGTCTCGAGCTGCACAAAGACACAGACACATAATGACACTTTCTCACACGCTGTCCAGTTTACTTTGGGGCTGATTGAAACAACAGCATCTTGTTGGAAGTGTCCTGCCGGGCGGGCCGTAAAGTGTAACAGGAGCTGTGTATAGACAGAAGAGCAGAGTGGGATCACTGGGATCACTGGGATCACTGGGATCACTGGGATCACTGGGGTTCCTGTTATGTTAATTAGCCTCTGATGGGCCGACAACACATGCAGCTGAATAGAAAACCAGGCGGGACGACATTTGTCTCTGTCTGACACCTCGACCTCTGCTGCTAATGTGCAACAAACAGGAGGACGTGTCCTTCAGCTGTGGACAGAGTACACAGAGTATTCACAAGTAAAAGTACTGATAGAACACTTTAAAAGTACTCTGTTACAAGTTAACCCTTTGGAGTTTGAGGCTATTCTGTTGGTTTCTGACTCCTTTTCATTCTGCCTGTAGAAACGACTTAAAAAGTGTTCACCCTGCCATGATGGAAACATTATTTTCGGCACAACCTGAGTCACCTATATGACCTGATTATTATTTTTTCATTTGGACTTACTGGATCAACATTTTGAACACAAAAACACAACAAAAATACACACAAAAAATACAAAAAACACACAGAAAATCCCATAAAAAAACACAATAACATTCCAAAAAACACATAAAAACACAAAAACAGAAAGAAATACACAACAATTACAAAAAATGCACAAAAAAAACAAAAAATTGCAAAAAAAAACCCAGAAAAAAATCACAAAAAACAAATAAAACACACAAAAAACATTGCCACACACACACAGCCCACTGTGAGTGGGTTTTCTACTGTAAATTGAAATGTAAATATTATCAAAAACTGTCATTTTGACTGAATAGTCCTTTTATTTTTAGAGTGATTGTGTCCTTGTGACAATATGGTATTTCTCCTTTAATTTGACAATAAAAAAAAACGGTGTGTTTTCTACAGTAATTAAAAGTATCTACTATGGAGATCCTCCTTTACTAGGATACATTCAAGGATCTGTGAAACACCCCAAACCTCCCCAAACCCCTTCACAGTTCCCTGGAAGTCTTTTATCAATGCCTGGAACATCCTGACCCCTCAAGGGTCCCCGGACCCCCTCTAAAGATGGTGCATGGACCCTTTCCATCTCCTCAACGGCCCCTGAATTCTCCTCAAGGACCCCTGAAATCTCCTCAAAAAACACTGAAATCTCCTCAAGAACCCCTGAAATCTCCTCAAAAATCCCTGAAATCTCCTCAAGAACCCCTGAAATCTCCTCAAAAACCCCTGAAATCTCCTCAAGAACCCCTAAAAATCTCTTCAAGAACCCTTGAAATCTCCTCAAGAACCCCTAAAAATCTCCTCAAGAACCCCTGAAATCTCCTCAAAAAACACTGAAATCTCCTCAAAAATCCCTGAAATCTCCTCAAGAACCCCTGAAATCTCCTCAAAAACCCCTGAAATCTCCTCAAGAACCCCTAAAAATCTCTTCAAGAACCCTTGAAATCTCCTCAAGAACCCCTAAAAATCTCCTCAAGAACCCCTGAAATCTCCTCAAAAAACACTGAAATCTCCTCAAAAACCCCTAAAAATCTCCTCAAGAACCCCTGAAAATCTCCTCAAAAATCCCTGAAATCTCCTCAAGAACCCCTGAAATCTCCTCAAAAACCCCTGAAATCTCCTCAAGAACCCCTAAAAATCTCTTCAAGAACCCTTGAAATCTCCTCAAGAACCCCTAAAAATCTCCTCAAGAACCCCTGAAATCTCCTCAAGAACCCCTGAAATCTCCTCAAAAACCCCTGAAATCTCCTCAAGAACCCCTGAAAATCTTCTCAAAAACCCCTGAAATCTCCTCAAGAACCCCTGAAATCTCCTCAAGAACCCCTGAAATCTCCTCAAGAACTCCTGAAATCTCCTCAAGGACCCCTGAAATCTCCTCAAGAACCCCTGAAATCTCCTCAAGAACCCCTGAAACCTCCTTAAGAACCCCTGAAATATCCTCCATGACCCTGAAAGACCCCCAGACCCCTGCAAAGGCCCCTGAATGTACTTTAATATAGACAGAATGCTCCTCCCAGGCCCCTGGGTCCCATCTGAGACCCCTGAAATGTCTGTATTATGTCCTGGATTGGACTCAAGATCGCCTTAAAAACAATAAAATTCCAACTTGCTTAATAAAACCTGGAATCCATTCAAGGATCCAATAAAACCCCAACGGTCCTCAATCCCCTTCAAATCCGTGGAACTGATCTAGGAAAGCTTGTAGAAAGGATGCAAGGACCCTTCCTACTCCCTCAAGGACTCCTGAAACCTCCACATGGACCCTCCCCAGACCTGCTAAGGACCCTAATTTACTTTAACCCTTTGGTGCACAACATGGGTCTAAAGTGACGTTTTTATATTCTATATATAATCAATAAATTAATTTCATCATTTAGTATTGCAGGTTTTCCTCAAATAACTTGTTTTTGATCATCATACATCCTTATTTTTTGTTTTCATTTCTTACTTTTTGAATAAAAAAAACTTTTTTTTATCACTACGCTACTAATGCACACGGTCAAGTTTGACCCATGTTGTGCATTAGAAGGTGTTCATATGTTGTCACCAATTCACCAATTACCAATTTAAAACCTGACAAAGAAGAAACAAATATTAGAGCCACCAAATAATAATTTCCAAAAACACCAATTTAACAAAATAGGATAGTTAATAATTCTCAAATGTTAAAATATGTGATTTTTTTCCAATGTATAACCAGAAACCTTTCCAATGAAGCTCCTCTCGCGCCCCTGGGTCCCATTGGTTGCTCAATAATGCCTGGAATCCATTCAAGGATGAGTGGAAACTCTTCCAGGACTTCTGGGCCCCCAGAGACCCCTTTAAAGTGCCCTAATTACTGCTTGGAACCCCTTTAAACGCCCCTAAACTCCTTCCAAAGATTCTTGTATCTCCTTCAAGGACCCTGAAAACTTCCAAAAGAGCACAAAACCTTTGCAAAGACCACTGAAATCCCTTCAGTAACACCTGGAACCCCTTCAAATGTTCCTGGAAACTCCTCAATGATCCTCAGGTCTGTGCAAAGGCCCCGAAGTTCTCTCTGGAGTCCACGAAAGCTCCGGAGCATGATTTCTTCATGACGTAAATACGAAGCAGCATCATCCCTGCTGTCAGCTTCCCTCTAAAGTTTTGGCTTTTCCAGAAGTTTCCATGTCCAAAAAAAGACACAAAATTACTAAAAAAGACACAAAATGACAGAAAAAAAAATAAATTACTTAAAAAAAGAAACAAAATTACCAAAAAAGACACAAAATTACAGAAAAAAAACTAAATTACTTAAAAAAAGACGCAAAATGACACAAAAAAAGACACAAAATGAACCCAAAAAAGATACAAAATGATCCAATAAGACACAAAATGACCCAAAAAAGACAAAATGACCAAAAAAAGACACAAAATGACAGAAAAAAACCTAAATTACCTAAAAAACAAACAAAATTACCCAAAAAGACTCAAAATGACCAAAAAAGACACAAAATTGTTTTTTTTTTAAAAGACACAAAAAGACACAGAATTCCCCAAAAAGACACAAAATAACAAAAAAGAAAAAACATGACAGAAAAAAACTAAATTACTTAAAAAAAGAAACAAAATGACCAAAAAAAGACACAATTATTAAAAAAGACACAGAATTGTGAAAAAAGACACAAAATTACCACAAAAAAAGACACAAAATTACCAAAAAAAGTAATTAAAGGGACCTTCCACACACAACACGATAAAGTGCCATTCATATAAAACTCACATTAAACTTTCATATCAAGGTGGGGGCCACAAAATATCGTCACGAGGGCCACAATTGGCCCGCGGGCCTGAAGTTTAAGACCCATGCTTTACAGGATGCATGGAATTCCTCCAGTGGATCCTGGGAGGTGCTAAAAGATTCCTGGAAACTCATTCAAGGAGCTCCTGGAGGCCCCACGCTGCTGCTGCTGCTGCTGCTGCCGGGGCATCACGAGACATGCAGCGGACACGGACAACACGTTTCACCTGGAGGGTCCTGGTCCTGGAGGCTCCTGGTCCTGGAGGGTCCTGGAGCCGGCCTCTCCCCCACATCAAAGCATTCCTGCGGGGCAGCAGCAGCCCGGGGTGGCCTCGTAACCTCCGTGATAAATTAAGACGAAGTGGCAAATAAAGCTGCACCTGCAGCCTGACGTCTTCACCTCCCACACCTGGAGGAGCCGTTAGGAGGAGCTGCTCCTCTGGAGGAGGAATCACTCCAACACAACCAGTTAGGAGAGAAAAGGAGCTGCTTGTTTCACTTTTCTTAATTAAACCGCATTTTTTTACAATTCCAGAGCGAAGTAAAACATTCTTTTTACAGGCTGCGTTTGAGTAAATGATGCATTTAAACATAAAAAGTCATGATTTCATAAGTTTCACAAGTATAGATCTATATACCTATATAAATACGATTAATAAAAGCATTAAACGCTAAAATTTATTTTTTAAAAGACAATGAAATAACAATAAACAGCAAGTACAAGTCCTTAGGTTAGAATAAAACATAATAATATAATGAGATACAATAAAATAAATAATAAAACGCCTTAAGATTCATGTGAAAATCCAACCCACTATAATAATAACAATAATAATAATAATAGGCCCTAATGATAATAATAATAATAATAACAACTTTACTTTATCCAGCGGCTTTCTAGAAACCCAATGACATTTTATATAGGACACAAGGGACAAATAAAATAAAATAAAAATAAACAAATGAAAAGAAAGGACTGAAAAAAAAATATCAAGATATGTCTTTAATAGCGATAATAGGCCTTTAGGCATGTGAGAAATTATTTTCGTTGTGTTTTTATATATAAAACGAAACAAAATTGAGATCTGAAATTAAGAAAATAAGCCTGTTATTAAACTATATTTCATTTTTAGACACCACTATTGCCCTTGACCTCTAAAATATCGCTTTATTTTTTTATTTTAACGCTTTAAAAGAATTTCAAACCACACAGAATTAAAAAAAAAAGGCAGGTAGGCCCCTACTCTTATTTTGAAGGGACTGTATCCTACAATATGTCTTTCTCTTTAACGTCTTTGTTCGTTATGATTTCACATCACGCGTGTTTTAACGGACAAAGGCCTCGAGTCAACAGTGTTTTCTCCCTGTGAGTGTCTGTATTGTCTGTTGTCAGTTCCCATGTTAGTCAGTTGGTGCTGAGTAAATGTCGGTTTTTCTTCTGGACTCAAGCTTTCAGTCAGCGAGCAGCAAACAAAGAGACAAACAGAAAGATGTCCACATTCCTCCTTTAAATTCACCGTCACACCCAGACACGAGGCGCAACACACATACTTTAACCAGATCGATACATTTATTAATCTCACTTTTATTTATTTATATTAGATTAATCATAGGCAGTGGTGGAATAAGTTTTCACAACCTTTATTTTGAAAATAATACACTACAAGTAAAAGTCCTGCATTCAAAAGTACAAAAGTATCAGAAAATGTTCCAAATATATGATTTTGTTATTATTAATGTATTTATTTAAGAAGCATTTTTAATATTGTCAACTCATGGTGAATTTTAGATACTTAATATACTGTTATGTGGTTTAATTTATTACATTTTAAAAATATTTTTTAAATAAAAAATACAATATTTGCCTCTAAAATGTAGTGGAGTAGAAGTAAAAAGTTACTTAACAAGTAAAGTATAAATACCTCAAAATTCTACTTGTACTTAGTTACATTACACCACTGATTATAGGCTATAAATATAATTATTTAATGTTTATTATATATATTATATAAAGAAGACATTCTTTTAATGAGATGGGAAGCAAAAGTTGTTTAAATAATTTAAATATTTTGACATATAAATGTCATTATAATAAAAAAAAGATAAGGTTAGAAATAGGATTTAATGTGTTAATTCATCATGTTAAATCTTGACCTGAAAAGTAACTTGTAACTAAATGTAGTGGAGTAAAAAAGAAAAAGTTGCATAATATGTAAAAGTAAAAGTCCCTCAAATTCTACTTGATTAATGTACTTAATAACATTACATCACTGATTTATACATGTATAAATAATGATTTTTATCTTAATTATAACCTATGTAATAAAAACAATGATAGAGAAGGAAAAAATAGTATTTCTAGAAGGATTAAATGTCATTATAATGCATTTCAACATAAACCCAATAAAATGAGAAGGTTAGAAATAGGATTTAAAGGTAAGAAGCATTAAGAAATAAGATTTATTTAATTTCTAACGCTATAAATAAGGCTTTTAGAGTAATTTTTTTTCATTTTTTAGGGATGTTTATGGGTCAAGAAGAGACGTGGTTTTTATATGAGGTGTGTTTTAGCCTGTATACTTGTTGTGTGTGTGTGTGTGTGTGACTCTGCATGCTGACATGGTGTTTTTTTTTTCAGGTGTGATTGTTGTGAAAACACTAAAATCCTCTTCCTCAGCTGGCAGCAGGACACACTGTAACAACCTGCACCACACCTTCATCAGCAGTTTCACCTGTCACCTGTGTAAGTTAACCACTGACACAATCACACACCTCATGCAGAAACCATAGTAATGTTTCTAATCTGCTTTAGGTGCCTTTTTCACAAGGGATTTTTATATTTTCAAAATATTTTCCATGTTAAAAATACATCATTTGAAATATATTGTGAAACTGATCTAAAAAGGGTAAAAAAGGGTCACTGCATGTATGTTTTTTCTACAATTTAAAGATAATTTCAGGCCCAATTTTCCTCCAGTAGCCTAATTTTACAGGCCGACAAGCCTTTAATCTACAACCAGAGGTGGAATGTAACTAAGCACTGGACTTTTTATTTACAATATTGAGGTGCTGATTTTATGCAGAATAACACAGTTATAATATATCATTAAAAAAAAGCTGAATTTCTCTGATAAATAAGAAAAAAAAGGAATAAAATGGAATTTATATACAAGACTTTTCCAAGTGCCCACAAGTCTTTATGATGGATATTGGAAAAACAAATTTAGTCTCCACATGTTATACATATTGAACTATTTGCATGTTTCCAACCTCTCCTGTCCTGTCCTCTCCTCTCGGCTCTGTGTAAACAGATTTTCAGTGAATATTTGTCACGTGACTGTTATTAAACTATATTTAATTTTAAATCGCCACTCTTGACATCAAGCTCTATAATATCACTTTATTTTTTATTTTATAGCTCTAAAACTAATTTCAAACCACAGAATAAAGTAGAAGGCAGGTAAGCCCCTACTCTTATTTTGAAGGGACTATATCCTACAATATGTCTTTCTCTTTAACGTCTCTTTGTTCGTTATAATAATAGAAGTATTTGCATGTTTCCAGCCTCTCCTGTCCTCTCCTCTCTGCTCTGTGTAAACAGATTTTCAGTGAATATTTGTCACGTGACCGTTGGTCTCTGCAGAATCAATCATGTCTTTGTAGTGTCACAGAGGAGCAGAATTTAATGTTTTTAACAGGATCTAGTTATTACAAACGGTTTTATTTTTATTTTCAGAAGCTAGTTTTGAATAATTAGCTTCGGGATACAAAAACAGTGGAGTGATCTGCACTGGAGATGATGGGTTGTCATTTACTGGTTACTCTGTTAAATGAGGACACCAACAAAATATAAAAACAGTAGCAATTATTTCATTAATTTGTTTATTATTGCTTTTTAACCCTGTGGAATCTCCAAAAGCTCCAAATAATCCAGACTTGTTGACTCCATCCAGACTAGAAAACAAAGCAGCGTTAAAAAAAAAGATTCAAATCACATTTTATGTTGGAATAAAGCACTGAAAAAGACAAAATGACCCAAAAAAAATACACAAAATGACTAAAAAAAGACACAAAAAGACACAAAATGACCAAAAAAAAGACACAAAATGACTAAAAAAAGACACAAAATGACTAAAAGAAGACACGAAATGACTAAAAAAAGACACAACAAAAGCCACATAATGAAATACAAAGACACAAAATGACAAAAAAAAAAAAATGACCAAAATTGTTAAACACACAAGACACTACTAGACTACTACTAGACAATTAAAATAGAGTCCCACTAGGATAAAATCAGATTTGGTTGACAGGATCACACACAATCACAAGATCACATTTATGTTGGTTTTTCTTTGTTTCTTTTGGGTTCAAACTGTTGATCCAGTAAGTAGGAATAAAAAAAATAATTATCAGATCATATAGGTGAGGTTGTGCTGAAAAAAATATACCAACATGGCATTTAAACATTTTTTTAAAAAGTGGTGTATACAGGCAGGATGAACAATGATTCAAAAATGAACAAAATAGCCCAAAACTCCCTAGAGTTAAAGCTAAATTGGGTTAAATTGCGGTTAAGTGAAGTCGTTACTCAGATAACAGGCCCCGCCCCCTTAGAATAACTGCTCGCAATCCTATTGGTCAGCGCATGTTTGGGAGCAGCCAATCAGAGCGCGGAGAGCGCAGGCTGCAGCGGTTCATAGGAGCGGCTCTGAGCTGGTCTGCCTCAGAGCTAAACCTGGATCTGGAGGGGTCTGTCACTCACTCACACACTCAATTAAGAGCTAATTACGAGCCTGTTGTGGATCTGGACCGTGTGATTCATCACAGAGCTGAACGACGGACAGGACCTGAGCCAACTCCTGCAGGTAAACTGGAGACTCTTTTTAGGTTTTTATGCTGTTTAAAAATGCAAAATCCCTGCATGAAATAACCAATTAAATGCGACACTTAACCTGAACATAGGCTGCTTTTATAGTGCACAGAGAGGAGCGATGAAACACTATGCTACTTATTATAAATGTATTACTATGAACAGGCTAATGTCATTTATTTTACGCTTCCAATAGGAATATAGGCTATCTATGTCACTAGCACTTATTACTGCACAAATGGCTCTTATTGCACTATTCCTTGATTGTTCCCCTTTTTTTCCTGTAAGTCGCTTTGGATAAAAGCATCTGTTAAATGACTAAATGTAAATGTAAATATATCATATTTGTAGGCTAAGGAATTAAAGTTTACATCTCGTGTTATAGGCTACCTTCACTAAAATCTTAAATACATGTCAGCAATCATATTATTATAGGTTCCTGGCGATAGTTTTAATATCTATTGATATCTACGATAAACTGTTATCTGCTGTGCACTGATTAGATAACTAATATAGCCTATTTCTTAATATGTTTTACAGATTAATTAATAAAAATAAAGCATAATGGCCTTTATTTTCTTCGTGTAGCCTATGGATTTTTCCTTTTTTGTCAAGAAATGTAGTCTACCTAAGACGTAAAAAATAATTAAAACACTGTTAAAGCTTTAGAAGTGAATTTAAAATACCATTAAAATATTAAGGGTAGCTATATAACCATGGTTATTTTAGATTTGTGGAAAAATACAATAAATAAAATAGGATTTAAGTAGATATTATTATACTTAGATTATTGTTTTTATTGAAGTGCCTTATAAACACCAATAATACTAATAATTAATATTTGTCCGCAGACATAAAGTGGGTGTGCAGACAGCCGGCGGAGGACTCGGGCAGACATGTCGGACATCGCCGGTTGCGAGTTTGAAATCGACGTGGAGAGTCTGGAGACGGAGAGCGACGAGCCTCTGGAGCCGAGCAGCCGGCCCGGCTCCGCGCCGCTCGGCCTCGCCGCCTCCGAGGACGACGGAGACGGCTGCAAGAGCGACGACAAGCCGGGCCCCGGTGGCCCCGGTGGCCCCGGGGGCCCCGGCAGCATGTGTCCCGGGGACCAGAGGAAGCTGAGCCGGACGCCCAAGTGCGCCCGCTGCAGAAACCACGGCGTGGTGTCCTGCCTGAAGGGACACAAGCGCTTCTGCCGCTGGAGGGACTGCCAGTGCGCCAACTGCCTGCTGGTGGTGGAGCGGCAGCGGGTGATGGCGGCGCAGGTCGCCCTGAGGAGGCAGCAGGCCACGGAGGTGAGAGAGGGGAGAGTGGGGGGTTTAATGTGGAGCTATGGAGCGTTTAAAGCTTTCAAATCCACGAGATTCTGGTGCAAATGTGTCAACTTCCTATGCATTCATTTCTGTCTCTGTCCTTACGTCACATGCATGGCTCCTTTTTCTGCACACAAACTTGGCTATCAGTCAGATTTTTCAATTTATTTTAGTATTAAAGCTGCCAGGAACCCAAAATACAAACAAAAGACACAGGTGTCTATGTCTTTTGTGTCTTTTTTTAATTTTTTTTTATCATTTGTACACACAAAAACAGCAGAAAAAATAATAAAACAGTCTATTTGCATATACATTAAAAATAGTAATAGTTTTCATTGTAGAAAGAAAATTCACAAATGTCAAAAATGACCCGCATTCATTTCTCATGTTATTTCAGGCTGGCTGTGTGTTTCTTTGCTCTATCTTTTTAAATCAGTTTATTTTAATTAACAAAGTATAAAGCTGCAAGGAACCCAAAATACAAACAAAAGACACAGACAGGTGTCTTTGGAAATGTATCATTTTTTTAAAAACATTTATACACATAAAAACAGCAGAAAAAATAATAGATAATAAAACTACAAAACAGTCTATTTGCATGTAAATTAAAAATGGTAATAGTTTTCATTGTAGAAAGAAAATTCACATTTTAAAAATGGTCTAGAAACATAAATGTCACACTGTGAAAGCTCCTATGATCGAACTTTAACTGGCTTTCTCAGCTTGTCTACATATCAGATATAAATAAAGTTATTACTGTAAATAAAACGTGTGTATTTTCAATAAATAGATGGACTCCAGAGGGTTAATCCTTTGATGCACAACATGGGTCAAAAATGACCCGCATTCATTTCTCATGTTATTTCATGCTGGCTCTTTGTTTTTTTTTAAATCAATTTATTTTATGATTGAATAGTCCAAGTATTATTTGAATATCTTTTTTTTTATTACAACAGATCATTCTATCCATTTTTCCTTTCATACTTTATGAAGAAAAATAGTTTTTGTATTATTACATCAAGCAAACGACCCATTTATCCAAATTTGATTTAAAATTAAATGACCTAATACTATAATAATAGTAATTTGTACTGTACTTATACTGATTACTTGGACTAATTAATGATAAAATACATTTATTTTTAAAGATGTATAATAGAAACACTCATGTTGTGCATTAGAAGCGTTGTGTTACAAAAAGGGTTTTATTCAAAAAGTAAGAACTGAAAAAAAAAATTAGGATGTATAATGATCAAAAACAAGTTGATTGAGGAAAACCTGGAATACTAAATGCTGAATTTAATTTATTGCAAAGATATAGAATATAAAAACTCAGTCGGGTCACTTTAGACTGTTGTGCATCAAAGGGTTAAATGCTTTTATCAGCAACAGTTAGTACCTAAAACACTCTAAATCCTGCAGTAAAAGTTATCTTACCTCAGTCAATCCTGCTCTCTGTGAGTATATTTTTAATTATAGTAAAAAGAAATACACAATATTGTTAATAAAACAGTGCATAAAAGCAGCCAAGTGTACTCAAATTGACTTTCTACAAGTTTTATTTTTCCAGCTGCTCTTGAAAGCAGCATTTTCTTTTCTTTTTTTGTTGCTGTTAGGATTTCCTCAAGATGTTGACCTTACATTAAGTCCGGAGCATTTCTCTCCACCACTGCTTTGTTTACTTTGTGAATCCAGCGGCTCAAATCTCTGTAACTGACACACTGCATCAACGCCTCAGCTACTAGAGGAGAAAATCAGTGTAAAACATGCAAGAATGTCTTTAAAACTACAGTCAATGTTGCAAGTTGAACATGCACCAGCATAAATAGCACGACAATAGATTAAATCGGCACTATCAGTAGTTCCCAGCTCATTATTATGGCGTTTAAAGTGGCTTTACAATGACCTGTGACCTTTGATGTGTTGTGAAAATGTGACTTAATTGAAGCGAATATCATGTTCACATCTGAGCTGTTAGTCAAACTTGTTTTTAATTTAATGTTTTTATTTATTTGAGCTGCAGTGCAACATCAGGGCCGTTATTTACGGCAACGATAGGCCCGAAAAGTGAAACGTTTTTCTGATATGTCAGCAGAAATACAGTCGTTCAGTGTTTAAATGGTACTTATTTAATGCGTTAAAATAACATTCCTGGCATGATTTTCTTCCCTTTATTCGGCCGTCACGATCTCACCGAGTTGCTATTTTAAGTCAATCATTCGCCACTTTGAAAGTACAGTTTATTCTTTAAAACTAAACCTAAATGTCCAGTTTTAAAGCAGGTTTTGGTCTAGTTTTTATTGAAGTTTTGCTGTGTAGTGGATCAGATTATGACTCATGGTTCGGCAGTTAATTTGAGTGATTTATTGTTTCTCTTTGTTTGAAGTTAATGTCAATCAGTGGAGCTCACAGTGGATCCCTGAGGGGTTTTTAATGTTGTCCCAACCAATAAACAATCATTATTTAATATAGATAAAGGCTTATTTAGGTAATGTAAATGTGTCAACAATTAGACAATTCTTTACTTGTAAACAAACACAAATCTCCCTCTATGATCTCTGCAAAGCAAAACATTTCCTCTTTGTCCTCTGGTGTGTGTGTGTGTGTGTGTGTGTGTGTGTGTGTGTGTGTTTTGACTGAGGTGACATTCAAATATTTCAGAGTGTCTGCGGGTGAAATAATGAACCACGTCAGCTGTGCTGTTTTAAATATGATTTTCAGACGGAGGTTTTTTTTTCTGTTTGAATGTGTGTGTGAAACTTTTTATTATGCAGTCTTGCGAAAATATTGCATTTTTAGCAGATTAAGTTTTAAA
This sequence comes from Centropristis striata, assembly GCF_030273125.1. Taxonomy (NCBI): domain Eukaryota; kingdom Metazoa; phylum Chordata; class Actinopteri; order Perciformes; family Serranidae; genus Centropristis; species Centropristis striata. Next base: position 3,814,837 of record NC_081523.1, read on the forward strand.
ACGTAAGATTAATTGTATCTTTGGAAATGCAAAAAAGTCAGTGAATGAAACATTTAACACATAATATTCATTTTAAGGTAATTAGTAGATCTAAAAATCAGGTTAAATTGAACATAATGATCCTGGTTTAACATAGTAAAAGGCATTTTTTGCAAGAAAAACAGAGACCAATGTCTATATTTTAAGGAGATTATTATGAAGATGTTGGATTATATTATCCACTATAACACTGACTTTAGCTGTGACGAATCAGACATTTTTAAAGGCTGAAGAAAAACACCCTGACAGCACGTCTTCATCCATCGTGTTGTTTTCTCTGTTTACCAGGATAAGAAAGGAATATCTGGGAAACAAATCCCGGCGGAGCGGAGGACGATATATCAGCGACATATTCGACCGTCCACCATGCTCGCCAAAAGCATCCTCGAAGGTAACAAATCTGACAAACAGAAACATGTTTTCTTTCCTTGCATGAGATATTTCTGATCCTTTTTTTCATCTTCTGCTTCCTGTTTCTGCTGCAGCTTGTCTTGGATTTCTATCTTTTTCCACTAACAGCAACACAACAATAATAAGGACGTGTTAACATCTGTAAGCAGTCACTTGATGCATGCAATAATGGATTAAATGTCAAGGAATTATTTATGTTTTCTTCAAACCGGAGCAGAAATTCTTCCTTTTGCATGTTTGTCACTGTCATTTCTGCATTCCTACGACAACTAAAAAAACATAATTTAACTCTGAATTAATCAAGTTGTTTTTAAAAGATGTTACACTTTCATCCTGATGTGGTTCACAGAGTTTAAGGCTAGTTGCCCCTTGTTTTAACCCTCTGGAGTCCATCTATTTATTGAAAATACACATGTTTTATTTACAGTAATAACTTTATTTATATATGATATGTAGACCAGCTGAGAAAGCCAGTTAAAGTTCAATCATAGGAGCTTTCACAGTGTGACATTTATGTTGCTAGACCATTTTTAAAATGTGAATTTTCTTTCTACAATGAAAACTATTACTATTTTTAATTTATATGCAAATCGTCTGTTTTGCAGTTTTATTATTTATTATTTTTTCTGCTGTTTTTGTGTGTATAAATGGTAAAAAAAAATCAAAACTGGTACATTTCCATAGACACCTGTGTTTTTTGCTTGTATTTTGGGTTCCTGGCAGCTTTATACTTTGTTAATTATATAGCCACGTTTGTGTGGAGAAAAAAGAGCCATGCATGTGATGTAAGGACAGACTGAAAGATGCTGAACAGAGACAGAAATTAATGCAGAGGAAGTTGACAAATTTCAACCAAAATCTCCTGGACTTCAGAGGTTTAATCCACATTTTTTGCAAGCCTTGAAAGCACCGAGAAAAAAAAAAAGAAAAGAAAGAAAAAAACAAGAGTCAGCTTTAATCCAAAAACACATTGAGTGCCTCAAACGCTGAATTAAACGTGTCTTCTTCTGCTGACAGGTTACCGTCCGGTGCAGTCTGATCCCTTCCTGGCGGCCAACCCGTCCCTCCCCCCGCCGCTGAGCGATCGCATGAGAAAGAGGCGCGCCTTCGCCGACAAGGAGCTGGAAACCATCATGCTGGAGCGGGAGTACAAGGAGCGGGAGCTGCTGGAGAACAGCCAGGCGGCTTCGCTCATCTTCCCCAACGGCATGGCGCACCACGCCGCCGAGTACAACTACAAGACGGCGTACTCGCCGGCGGCCCAGGCGGAGCCGCCGCAGCCCAAAGAGCTGTGCGGCTTCCTGGGCCCCGGCTGCCTGGACCTGTCCCTGCAGTACCCGTCCGCCTCCGCCAACGTGGAGCTGATCTCCTCCAACGTCAGCGTGGCCACCACCTACCGCCACTACCCGCTGCAGCCGTCCAGAGGCGGCTTCATGATGTGGCCCCGCGGCGCCGCCAACCTGGGGGACGCCCTGCTCTACCAGCAGTGCCTCTTCAACGCCACGGCCGTGCAGAACATGAAGCCGGGCGCCGTGTGGGAGCCCAAAGTGATGCCTGCAGAGAGCCAGCCGCCGGAGCAGGACGCCGCCGCCGCCGCCGCTGCTGCTGCTGCACACGCTGCTAAACTGGAAGGATCCCGAGCAGCTGCAGGGCTGCAGGACTCGCCGGACCCTCAACGGGCCGATCCTAAAGCCGGCGGCGTGCAGGGGGGGCAGAGGGAGTGCTCGGCCTTCTCTCCACCCAAGAGGAGCTTTAATCAATCCTTCCCCAACAACTCGCATTCCCAGAACTCCAGCCAAGTCCTGAACAAGCTGAGCAAGGACAGCTCCAAGCTTTCCATGAAACTCAACTCCTTCCACTCCCTCATCCAGCACTCGCTGAGTGAGAAAAGCAACGGCGGCGGCGGCGGCGGCGGCGGCGGCGGCGGCGGTGGTGGCGGTGGCGGTGGCGGGCTGGAGCTCCGGGCGCCGTACTGCAAAGAGCTCTTAGAGGAAGCTGCACGGAAGTTCAGGGAGGGCTCCGCTAAGGACATTCAGGCTGTTAAAATCAGCGACAGGTACGCCAAAGACTTTCTGTCCAAGCCCTCGGGGACCAAGATGGCGTCCAGCGAGTCTCTGTCGTTCTCCGTGGAAGCCATACTGAAGAGACCCACACCGGCCATGAGTCGAGCATTCCATTAATTTCCATTAAGTGTCTGTTCTTGCACTATAAACGTCAGGTTTGTCTCAGTTAAAGAGGTTTTCGGGCTCAAAGTAAATCTTAAACATACAGGCACTGCAGTAGAAAACACACCAGCTAGAAATGATTTTTTGTTTTTCTCCCGATGTAATATTTATGTACAGTATATTATATTTTCCATGTGCATGTTTTAATAACGTTATTGTGTAGAGTATTTAAACATTATCCCGATGTTTTCCTCATGTCAATAAACTTTAAAAGACTGAACTCTTTCCATAAAAAGTCTTGTATTTCATTTTATACTCCAGTTATGACATGTTTAACTGTGAGCAGGTTTTTGTTTAGGTCAGGAGTTAGTCTGCACGCACCAATAAATCACTGCAGGTTTTTATATTCATGACAGTTTACGCCAAACAAGAAATATAGGGAAAAAATATGACTTATCTCACACATACAAATACAGCAGATAGAAAGGTTTATTTATGAATTTCCATGAGTTTTATTAAAAACAGGTATGCAAACAGTCTTTTTATATTTGATAAAAATGTTTATTTATTATAAACAATACTTTATTTATATTTTTATTTTATTTCTCATTTTAAAATAATTTACTTTTTATGTCTTATTTTAAAATGTTGAATTTTTTACACATTTTGTTAATAGAAAGATTTACAAAATAAGAGTGTGTTTTGTTGGAAAAGTGCCAGATTTAGCTGAATTTAGATGTCGAGATAATAAATCCCACACATATTATTCCTGTTGTATAATTAGAAATACAACACATACTACATATAGATTACTTTATGAAAAAGAGTGCATTAAAATTTAAAAAAATGCACGTAATTGTTGACTTTTCATATTATCTGTCACAAGCTTTATTTTTTATTTTCTATTTTCAATTAACTGCAACTAATATGTTGAAAGCTGACATATTTTATGTCAATTTTAGAGGACCCCCCCCACCAAAAAAAATAAAAATAATAATAAAATAAAATAATAATAATAATGATAAAAACCAACCAAACAAAACTGTTATATCTGATTAAATTGTACAAACTTGAATTGAGAGATTAAACTAAGTCTGAATATCTTGATTGTAAGCTGAATAAAACAATCTTTTATGTAATTTTACAGCAAATATTTAACTTTCTGTGACAAAGCTGTAAACTCAGCCTCAAAGGGACTCATCAAAGGACTACTGCTGGATTTCATTTTATGATATTATGTGTTTGTATAAACACATATCACAGAGTGAAAACACATAAATGAAGTGTGGATGTGGACTAACTGTGTTGTGCCGAAGCTTAGAAACACGATATCAGCCCATAAATCTGTGAGCAGCATCATCTCATCCGTTCAAGATGCATTTCTCCACTCATTCCTTTCCAGTTACGGACTCTGTGTGTGTGTGTGTGTGTGTGTGTGTGTGTGTGTGTGTGTGTGTGTGTGTGTCCACGCTGAAAGACAGCTTCAAACATGGGTTTCACATGAGCTGCAGAACACTGATCCGTGCAATAATGAACAAGACGAGAGGTTAAAAAAAAAGTCACTAATCTCTTGTTTCTGGCACAAACGTTCACATTTCAGCGACTCGAATCTGCAGCCAAACCACTTAAAAGCTCTATTTTCTCGTCACTTTACTTTTCTTTTTTTTGTCTTCGACTCTTTAAGCCTGTTGAGAAGTCTCGTGTCAGGAGGAGATTGTGGATGTGTGAGCGTTTCAGATTCAGATTTGGGCTGATGATGACATTTTGTGTCACCAGAGAGAGTTGACATCATTTTAAGTAGCTGCTGTCACAGTTTTACAGTGTGTGTGTGTGTGTGTGTGTGTGTGTGAAGAACAAAGAGACTGAGGTGGTGCAATTATGGTTGGTTCGATATCAGACTAAAAAAATATACATTTCACTCAACATAAGAAGTCTTTACTTTTAATTTGATTAGTTTTTTCTGCACTGTTTACACTAGTTTAACCATTTATTTTCTCAATTGTAATAAAAATGTGTGTGGACGAACACAGGCTAGCAGTTTCCCTCTGTTTCCAGTCTTTATGCTAAGCTAAGCTAACCTGTATATTTACCAAAATAATAAATTTTTCCTTTAAAAAAACCCCTCATTTTTATTCAATTCCTTGTATGAAAAGATCTTGTTTAAAAAATGTTAAGTGTCTTTGAGTACTTTTAAAAGTGCTAAACAAATAAAATGTATTATGATTATTATGATTATTATTATTATGATTATACAATGTCATTTAGCAGAACCTTTTATCCAAAGCTGTTTAAAAAAAAAACATTACTCCACTGTAAAATTCACTGGCACCTTGTTTGTAACAAAAATAGACTGTAATATGCATACAAGTGTCACTGTAATTTTTGCAGTTATCTAACTGTTAAATGTACCAAACACCACATCTCTAACAAAAATATACTTTAATATTTAATAGTAAAATCTTTAATTTGTGCAGCATTTATAAAGTATTTTCTTGTCAATTATATGGCAGAACAGCATTTCTTTTGATGGAAAAAACGCTTTATTTATATGATAAAAAATGGAATAAAATGGCAATCTTAAATGTGAAATCAACAGTGCCAATATCTTTTTACTGTAATATTAAAAAAAGTTGCACTGTATTTAGTACGGTAAATTCTGGCAACCACAGCTGCTGGTTTTTTACCGTAAAAACAGCAGTTTTTTTTTTTTTTTTTACAGTGTACTTCTTTCCATCCCATACTGTCCTCACTTTATTACTGTCACAGTGGAAATTACACTATAACTCCTTTTCAAACTCGAACATTTATAGCCCTGAAGTATCAAATCTTGAGATATAACAAAGAGTACAATGAAGACATTGTTTTGTCTATGACTTTACGATGTGTGTGTGTAAGTGTGTGTGTGTGTGTGTGTGACAGCAGTTGGCTGCCGAGCAGAAGGCGACAGTGTTTGTCTGCACTAACTGCCACTGATAAGTATCTGCTGAAGTCCTTACCCAGGTCTCATTCCCAAAGTGTGAGATTTAACATGTCAGCAGAGTGAACTGGATTGTTGACTCACCCCCCCCCCCCCCCCCCCCCCCCCACCCCCCCCACCCCCCCCTCTTATCAACAGTTGTAGTTCACACAGTAGCATTTTGTTTGGGGTACGCAGGTGTCATTTACCATTTAGAGACTTCAGTGACTTTCCTTCATGCTGTGAGGTTGGGAAAAGAAACACACACACACACACACACGGTCTGGGAATTTTGTCTTCTGTGTCTCTTGTTTCAAGGCTCAGAAAGAAAACAGAGCAGAGGTCACAGAGTACAAACTAATTACTCTACAATTCATCTTATCTTATATTCTATGACAGCGTTTCCCAAACGACCCAATTCACAATATGCCTTATCTTTAAATTGTAAAAATGGAGTGAATTTGTGCATGAAAAGAACATTTCTGAATGTTTTCTTTTACTGCCATAAGTAAACCAGCCATTTGAAGAGATAAAAGTTTGATAAATCACAACTTAAAGCTAAAGCTACTCAAGCTAAAGATGATTGTTGTTAAGTGAAAATACTTAAGCAGTCACTCAATCAATCAGCGCTATCACACATCCAATGTGTGTGTGTGTGTGTATATATATATATATATATATATATATGTGTGTGTGTGTGTGTGTGTGTGTATTTATTTTATACAGTCTATAGTATTTATTTATATATATATATATATATATATATATATATATATATATATATGTATATATATATATATATATATATAATAATCGAGCGCAGAAAATGGATGTGCTGATTGGCCGAAGGGGCGTTCTGTGTATCTGTGCTCGATTGCTCTGCCTTCAATTTCAATTTCAATTTCAAATTACAATTCAGATTCAGTTTTTCAATACAATCATTCGAATTGAACAATAAAAATTCAAATTATGTGATTCAAATTCAGTTTTTTAATACAATTAATCAAGTTAAGCAATTCAAATTCAAATATAGTTAAATAATTGAAATTCAGTTTCCGGTGGTACATATTTGATAGTTTTCTAGTTCGCGGGTGCTGCCGTGAGTTCCACCAATCAGAGACGTCACTGTCACACCTGTGAATTCTGGGTTATGTAGTACTCCTCCATGACACCGCGATTAAAACGTTTAATTTCTTAAAATAAGGCATATGTCGCATTGGATTATGACTTCTATGGGAGCATGTACCTCCGTTTGATTATCTCGCAGCTCGTGGTAAATCCACTATCGATTTTTATGATATTTTGGCGACTTATCAACATCCTAATGCAGGAAATGAATGGGGTTTTCCAGTTAGCCCCGGTGGCTAACCGTGGTGGCTAACTGCCAATAGCGAAGCTAAGTCATGTACGGCTATGGACGTTAGCAGCAGCATAACTTAACCCTTTGATGCACAACATGGGTCAAAAATGACCCGCATTCATTTCCACATCTTCAACTGTATCAACAGCTAACTAACTAATTACTTGTACCTTTCTGATATAAATTTACTCTCAAGATAAGCTAAACCTAATAAAATTCCATGTACAGTTATCTTTCACACTTATTAAATATTTTGTTAGGGTAACGTTAGAATTTTTTACCCACGTGTATAAACTTGAAGTAGAAGTACAACAGCTGTGCTTGTTCAAAAAGTAGGAAAGTAAAAGCAAAAAGGATCATTTGTGCTAAAATATATACTATATATTATATATATGTACTGAATACATGGAATAATAAATGATAAAATACATTTACTTCAAAAGATGTATCATAGAAACACTCCACAGCCATACTTGAAAATGGATACGGTTCACTTTTGACCCATGTTGTGCATTAGGAGCGTAGTGATACAAAAAGTGTTTTATTCAAAAAGTAACAAATGAAAACATAAAATTAGAATGTATGATGATCAGAAACAAAATAATTGAGGATACCTGGAATACTGAATGATGAAATTAATTTATTGCAAAGATATAGATAATAAAAACTCAGTCGGGTCACTTTAGACCCATGTTGTGCATCAAAGGGTTGAATTAGGCACCTAAAAATGATAATTTAATAAAGTCAATGTCACATTACTTGTTTTATTGTGTGACTTTGGTGATTTAAAACAGTTAGGTAAACACAAAACCAAACAACAAGCTTACTGATGGAGGCAGAGATAAACCAGCAACTCCCTTGTTCTGTGAGGTAAAATCAGTGTTTTTGTCAATGGAGTCTGGTATGTTAGATAAGCTTCAGTTCCTCTATGGCGGCAAGATAAAAATATAACTTACACTTCAACTGATATAAATGTTTATTTTCAAACAAGCCTTTATTTAGGTAGCTAAAATAAGTTTTACAACCCTGTAATGTAGCAACAAGTCAATTATTAGCTAAATGTACTGGACTTCAGCCTTTATAAATACCCACCAGTCAACACAAAGTAATTAAAAAATCCCTATTATATTATATATATTAGGACATTTCTTCATATCGTCCTCCCCAGTTTAAGGCTGTGGCACCAACCTGGCATTTTAAATTTTTTACTGATCTTTTTTTAATGCACTGTGTTATTAAAATCACTCAAAATCGCAAAAACGCCGCCATATTGGCAGGAAAGTGCATGGGGAGCAATCTACTGCCAGCAGCTAGTTTCTCAGTCTTTACCTTTCTTTGCCCTCTTTGCTGTATTTATACAGTACACAGTGAGGATGGTGGGTAGATGTTGTGCACCGGTATACCAGAACAACGAGGGACAAATGAAATGGAAAGCATTTTATTGGATTCTGAGAGACGGCAGAAATGGATTACTGCAGGAAATCGAGCTGGTGAAGTGAACAGAAGAGCAACGGGACCACAAGCAGCAGAGTCGTGACTACTTCATATCAGGTACCAAACACAACACTTACTAACGCTAATATCTTATATATATCATCCAAGATGGACATAAAAAAGTATGCAAATTACAAAACTGTGCAACACCTATTAAATGTAGGCCTATATAACATTTCAACCCTGCACATTCTCTTTATACTTTGGGTCTAAGGCTGAGTTGTTATACCTTATTTGCAAATGTTAGCATGCTAGCCATGGATGTATTGGAAAATTGGAATTAAAGATGGCTTACTTTCGTGTCATATGGCCCACTGAACTGTTCCTCTCCCTGGTTTGTCTCGGCTCAAGTACAGTTTTACAAATATAAAACTTTAGTGGAAATAAACCCCTCAATAATAAAAAAGAGACATAATTGAGCTTGTTTGCAGTCTGAGGTCTCCTGTCAACACTATTACAGACATCACTTTTTTTTTAGCTGCAAGGGTTTGTTAGATTTGAGACAACGCTACCATGTCGTCATTTACGCACAAAGAAAAAGTAAAAATGATAAGAAAAAAGTTAAAGTCAAGAGAAAAAAGTTGAAATGAGAAGAATAAAGTCGAAGTCAAGCGAAAAAAGTCAAAATAACGAGAAAAAAGTTGAAGTCAAGAGAAAAAAATCAAAATGAGAAAAAAAGTTGAAGTCACAAGAAAAAAGTCAAAATGAAAAAAAAAGTTGAAATCGTGAAAAAAATTTCAAAATGAGAAGAAAAAGCTGAAGTCACAAGAAATAATTTAAAATGAGAAAAAAAGTTAAAATAACGAGAAAAAAGTCAAAATGAAAAGAAAAAAGTCAAAGTCACGAAAGAAAATACAAAATGAGAAAAAAAGTCGAAGTCACGAAAAAAAAGTCAAAATATAAAATGTACTGCATGGAAGTGTAGTAAAGGAAGTATCTGAATTAAGAATAGTTCAGTAGTCAGTGACATGTATTGATTTTCATGGAACAAAAAGTCAAATAAAAGTAGAATAAAATGGTGTGATCAGTGAGTGCGGACTTCCCCGGCTACAGCACAACAGCTCCATTCTTCTCCTGCCCATATAGCATTTGGCTGCCCTGCCAGTGACTGTGTGGTTGGTTTATTGCTTTATCACTGCCCGAGTTGTCTCAACCCGTAACACACACACACACACACACACACACACACACACACACACACACACACACACACACACACTTATGAACCCTCTCCAGGTGTTGAAGCAAGCCATCCGTTCCACTGTTGCCATTGTCACGCCAGTAACTCCCAGCCCATCTGATACGCTACAATCCTTTGCACATTAAGAATCTATTAAGCACCACAAACACTCAGGGAAAAAAAAAATCCCACGGTGGGTTATTTTGACTCTAGAAATAAATGGCACATGCTGTATTTTGCATCGGCGGTCAGCGGGCGTGAAGGAAAGGGTCGGGTCTATTCATTTGTCTCTACCAGCAGCAGCGGGGAGAGGAACACCGGCCGCTTCCTGCATTCCCTCCCAGCACCTTGTAATCCAATAAGAAATGTGTAGCTCTGCAGCTTTTTGACAAGTAGCTCCCACTTAATTACCATGTTGTCAGGGCTGACAGGCCTGGGGGCCGATAGGGGCGAAAGGCTGGTGGTTCATGGCTGAGAGGGGGTCTGTATGCTGAAAACACACACTTTAAATCAACTAGAATGATTCAACATGCACTGGAATTTTAGCTGCTTGAGCATTTCTGGTTCGTTTATAGAGGCAGAAAATTATGTAAACTTTAACCTCCATTATTTTTTTGTAGCAAATGTTAGTTAGCTTGAGTAGCTGCAAGAACATTTGAGAGATAACAAGTAGAGAAGTGATAGAAAGATGCAACTTATTTTAATAATATTTTTGTTTTTTGAACAAACTATAGGATGCATAGTGATGAGAGAAAGTATTTGTGGCTGTTAGGGCTGCAAATTACCTGGGGGCTGCTGGAGGTAGCATCAAAATGACCAAAAATAGACACAAAATGACAGACAAAAACTAAATTATGTAAAAAAGAGACAAAATTACTGAAAAAAAGACACAAAATGACAGAAAAATACACAGAATTACCAAAAAAGACACAATTATTAGAAAAAAAGACACAAAATGACCAAAAAAAGACACAAAATGACAGAAAAATATACAGAATTACCAAAAAAGACACAATTATTAGAAAAAAAGACACAAAATGACCAAAAAAGACACTAAATGACAGAAAAAAACTAAATTACTTAAAAAAGAAACAAAATTACTGAAAAAAAGACACAAAATGACAGAAAAATACACAGAATTACCAAAAAAGACACAAAATTATTAGAAAAAAAGACACAAAATGACAATAAAAAACACTAAATGACAGAATAAAACTAAATTCCTTAAAAAAGAAACAATTACCAAAAAAAAGACACAAAATTGCCGAAAAAAGTAATTAAAGGGACCTTCCACACACAACACGGTAAAGTGCCATTCATATAAAACTCACATCAAACTTTCATATCAAGGTGGGGGCCACAAAATATCGTCACGAGGGCCACAATTGGCCCGCGGGCCGCGAGTTTGGGACTCCTGGTATAGAGGCATCAGTAATAAACTGAGAGTGTTTCATAACCAGTTAATAACGTTTAGGTAATATTTTAAATGCAGGATTTTTATTTGTATTTCTAAACTGTGATGTTGCTAAAAGATCATTAATAACTCACACATTGTTGGTTGTTTCAGTGTTTTTTGCTGGGAAAAATGATCTGTTAAGCTCAGTTTTAGCTCTTAAACTGAATGTTTGGTTGTGGACTGAGGCTCCATTGTGTCAGTGTTTGCTGCTGTCTGTTGTTTCCATCATCACTCTGCTTATCAGCTTATCAAACTCATGCTGAAGAGTGTCTGTTAGGTGACAATATGGCCTCATAAAACCACTGTGGAGATGGTAGTTAGGTTGTATATCCAGCAATAAACTTCTTTTAATTTGACCGCATACAGTTTTCTTCTTCACACAGTTATGTTGGCTACTCCAGAACCCATAATTACAGTTTATAGCTCA